>NC_085022.1:741422-896365 GCF_963692335.1 Osmerus eperlanus
CACACACACTTACTCACAGACACACACACTCACAGAGACTCTCACACACACACACACACACACACACTTACTAACAGACACACACACACTCACAAGGGTCAAGAGGGTTCCATGGAGATAAGCTGCACTGTAGTACCCATGGTAACCTACTCCAGCAGTCCGAAAACTGTATTTAAGGGTGAGAAACCCTGAGAGGGTTAGGAGAGGAGAGGGAGGTGAGGGAGGAGGAGGAGAGGAGAGGGGGGTGAGGGAGGAGAAGAGGGAGGTGAGGGAGGAGGAGGAGGAGAGGGGGTGAGGGAGGAGGAGAGGAGAGGGGGGTGAGGGAGGAGGAGAGGAGAGGGGGGTGAGGGAGGAGGAGGAGAGGGAGGTGAGGGAGGAGGAGGAGAGGGGGTGAGGGAGGAGGAGGAGAGGGGGTGAGTGAGGAGGAGGAGGAGAGAGGGGTGAGGGAGGAGGAGAGGAGAGGGGGGTGAGGGAGGGAGGAGGAGGAGAGGGGGTGAGGGAGGAGGAGGAGGAGGAGAGGGGGGTAAGGGAGGAGGAGGAGGAGGAGAGGGGGGTGAGGGAGGAGGAGGAGGAGAGGGGGGTGAGGGAGGAGGAGGAGGAGGAGAGGGGGGTGAGGGAGGAGGAGGAGGAGAGGGGGGTGAGGGAGGAGGAGGAGGAGAGGGGGGTGAGGGAGGAGGAGGAGGAGAGGGGGGTGAGGGAGGAGGAGGAGGAGGAGAGGGGGGTGAGGGAGGAGGAGGAGGAGGAGAGGGGGGTGAGGGAGGAGGAGGAGGAGAGGGGGGTGAGGGAGGAGGAGGAGGAGAGGGGGGTGAGGGAGGAGGAGAGGAGAGGGGGGTGAGGGAGGAGGAGGAGGAGAGGGGGGTGAGGGAGGAGGAGGAGGAGAGGGGGGTGAGGGAGGAGGAGGAGGAGGAGAGGGGGGTAAGGGAGGAGGAGGAGGAGGAGAGGGGGGTAAGGGAGGAGGAGGAGGAGGAGGAGAGGGGGGTGAGGGAGGAGGAGGAGGAGAGGGGGGTGAGGGACACTCACAGAGACTCTCACACACACACACACACACTTACTAACAGACACACACACACTCACAAGGGTCAAGAGGGTTCCATGGAGATAAGCTGCACTGTAGTACCCATGGTAACCTACTCCAGCAGTCCGAAAACTGTATTTAAGGGTGAGAAACCCTGAGAGGGTTAGGAGAGGAGAGGGAGGTGAGGGAGGAGGAGGAGAGGAGAGGGGGGTGAGGGAGGAGAAGAGGGAGGTGAGGGAGGAGGAGGAGGAGAGGGGGTGAGGGAGGAGGAGAGGAGAGGGGGGTGAGGGAGGAGGAGAGGAGAGGGGGGTGAGGGAGGAGGAGGAGAGGGAGGTGAGGGAGGAGGAGGAGAGGGGGTGAGGGAGGAGGAGGAGAGGGGGTGAGTGAGGAGGAGGAGAGGGGGTGAGGGAGGAGGAGAGGGGGGTGAGGGAGGGAGGAGGAGGAGAGGGGGTGAGGGAGGAGGAGGAGGAGGAGAGGGGGGTAAGGGAGGAGGAGGAGGAGGAGAGGGGGGTGAGGGAGGAGGAGGAGGAGGGGGTGAGGGAGGAGGAGGAGGAGAGGGGGGTGAGGGAGGAGGAGGAGGAGAGGGGGGTGAGGGAGGAGGAGGAGGAGAGGGGGGTGAGGGAGGAGGAGGAGGAGAGGGGGGTGAGGGAGGAGGAGGAGGAGGAGAGGGGGGTGAGGGAGGAGGAGGAGGAGAGGGGGGTGAGGGAGGAGGAGGAGGAGAGGGGGGTGAGGGAGGAGGAGGAGGAGGAGAGGGGGGTGAGGGAGGAGGAGGAGGAGAGGGGGGTGAGGGAGGAGGAGGAGGAGAGGGGGGTGAGGGAGGAGGAGGAGGAGGAGAGGGGGGTAAGGGAGGAGGAGGAGGAGGAGGAGAGGGGGGTGAGGGAGGAGGAGGAGGAGAGGGGGGTGAGGGAGGAGGAGGAGGAGAGGGGGGTGAGGGAGGAGGAGGAGGAGGAGAGGGGGGTGAGGGAGGAGGAGGAGGAGAGGGGGGTGAGGGAGGAGGAGGAGGAGAGGGGGGTGAGGGAGGAGGAGGAGGAGAGGGGGGTGAGGGAGGAGGACAGACACCAGCTGGAGGACAAGTTCAGGGTTGATACATTCAACATTGTGTGGAGACGTAGCTTCCTGCTCTGTACCAGGAACACTCTCCTCTTTCTGTCCCCTGGAAGGAGAACGTTTCCTGTTGGTTTACAAACAACATCACCAAGCCTGCAATGTCTCTTTCTCTGGAGTCTGGAGGGGAAGGACACACACAGCTCTCTGAAGACCCACCCTCCAAGCCTGCACAGAGAGCAGGACAGAGAGCAGGACAGAGAGCAGGACAGGGAGCAGGACAGAGAGCAGGACAGAGAGCAGGACAGGGAGCAGGGCAGAGAGCAGGACAGAGAGCAGGACAGAGAGCAGGACAGAGAGCAGGACAGGGAGCAGGACAGAGAGCAGGACAGAGAGCAGGGCAGAGAGCAGGACAGGGAGCAGGACAGAGAGCAGGACAGGGAGCAGGACAGAGAGCAGGACAGAGAGCAGGACAGAGAGCAGGGCAGAGAGCAGGACAGGGAGCAGGACAGAGAGCAGGACAGAGAGCAGGACAGGGAGCAGGACAGAGAGCAGGACAGAGAGCAGGGCAGAGAGCAGGACAGGGAGCAGGACAGAGAGCAGGACAGAGAGCAGGACAGGGAGCAGGACAGAGAGCAGGACAGGGAGCAGGACAGAGAGCAGGACAGGGAGCAGGACAGAGAGCAGGACAGGGAGCAGGACAGGGAGCAGGACAGAGAGCAGGACAGGGAGCAGGACAGAGAGCAGGACAGAGAGCAGGACAGGGAGCAGGACAGGGAGCAGGACAGGGAGCAGGACAGAGAGCAGGACAGGGAGCAGGGCAGGGAGCAGGGCAGGGAGGGTTTAGGAGGCAGGGGAACGTGCTTGCTGTCATGTCTGTGCCAGCTCCCAGGAGACAGGGAGCTTCAGCTATTTATAACTCTGGATCCATCTTCCTGTTTCCTGTTCTGCTGCAGAGCCTCTGGAGGGAGGCACACCCACACCCACACACACACACACCCAGCCCACTGAGAGACACACACACACACACACACACGCACACACACACACACACACACACACACACACACACAACCTCCCTACTGAGACAGCCAGCCTCCAGGCAGGGTCAGGGCTGGGCTGGTGCTGGGACAGACCTCTTGTCAGCTCTACCCTGCAGCCCCCCTACCCCCCTCCCCCCTCTGAGATCTGGAGCTCCTGTAGCCTGCTAAGGAGACACACCGGGAGGAGGGGAAGGGAAGGGAGGGTGATCCCCTCTCCCCCCCTCTCTCTAACCCCTGGCATAGGTGGTGACAAGCCGACTGCTCACACCAACTATCCTCCCTGTCCATCAGGCTTTACAGGACATCCCCTCTCTCTGACAGACAGACACATGGGGGGAAGGGGGGGGAGAGAGAGAGGATGTCTATGGTAACTGTCTGATCAGTCCCCATAAATGACAGATACAGAAAGCCCCCCTCCCCCCTCCCTAAACCCCACAAAGACCCTTTGCATGTCGTTCAGCAGGGGGGATGGTCACAATGGAGTCAGAAGGGTAAGAGTCCTAAACTGTCCTCTCACTGCCCAGTCTACGTGCCTCCACCTCCCTCGCTAACTCCCTCCCCTCCTCTTCCCTCCCCTCCCCTCCCTTCCTCCCTCTCTGTATGAGCGAGTAGTGTCACACTTTGATGACCTTGTTAGTTCAAGCACTTAACCTGCTGTAGCACAGTCCACAGACAAAGCACGGTACCATCACACCTTATCCTACCCCCGACAAGGAAAGGGTCTTCCCCCTTTGTCCTTCTCCCAGAGGAGAAGCTTCAAAGCTTCTGACCCAGCATGGGGTCAGATACAGAGGCCACACGGCCCACAGTATCAGACAAAGGATTTACAAGGAAGAACTTTCTTATGTGGATTTACAAACATATTCTCAAGGACTACATGGCTCATGGACACTATTTCAATGACAGTAGTTGATGTGTTATAATGTGTGTTTTTCCCATTTACTTAGAACGTTGTTTAATTGAGGTTTGATTATAACTTCCCTTCAAGTATAGTTAAGTCAGCCAATCTTGATATCAAAATGATTGTACCATACTAACAAAACCATTTACGAATGTTGTATTGTTATATTCTGAAGTTTGAGCATTCCATGGACAGTTGAAATAACGGAACTCAAAAGGTACAGCTACTTCACACCTAGGCAGATCTCAGGACGACGCCCAGGTGGGGGAAAACTGACCAATGAAAGAGGTCACCTTCACGGGGACCCCCCCTTTTCCTTTGGAGTATAAAACCCCCAAACGTACAATCACCCTCGCTTGTTCGTAGGATTAAACTGAAGTGCTAGCTACATTTCTAAACTTTCCTCTCAACCTGCAAATTCACTGAGCGCCCGGAACTTTGGCCAAAGATTCCGTTGTTCTATTTTCGTTGGACGATAACGAAACCATTGACTCTACCTTTCTTCAAACCGACAAAAGTAACTACGATTTGCAATATTTCTTACCTGTGACATATTGGCATGTTGTGATTAAATTGTTGATGTTTGATTGTATTTTACAAATGAGTTAGCTTAACCCTTGCTAAATCAGTTGCCCTTGCTCGTCCATTGTTCCCACAAAGGCCTACCTCTCCCTCTCTACCCCTCTCTCCCTCCCCCCTTTACACGCGCTCTACACAGCCATTGTGTTGCTCGCCCTCATTTGCATCCAGCCACTGTACTACTCTGACTAACCCATAACTTATCTGGTATTTGTTCATTATAATTACATTCTCCTAAATAAATCATTGTGTATAATATTCGCGTATCACTCACGTTATCTGATCTGCTCTACTTTCATAGAATTCACGACTCAAGATTAGACTGATTATTACGAAGGCTATTATTTAAATATTATTCAATAAGGTTTCCTCTATCCCTTTAACAATAAGAGGTGGTGCCCCAAGAACTACATACTTTATTATAAATTAAGTATTGCTAATCTTAAACGAGCAAACCCCGCTACATATTGGAGCCCCGTGACAGGCTTTGAAACAGATTGAAATGAGCGATCTATAACGGAGATACATTTTCCGTCTGAAACCCACCCTCCCACCCTTTTGGTTAAATTAACGCTCCGTTGTATTTAACTATTCCCCCAGATAGCTACGGTTTTAAACACTGTTTGAATACTGTGCTGTGTACTCATTGAATTGGCTTTGTCGTGAACAATTGGCTATTTGTGTGTAGCTAACTAGCTTCGGAAAAGCTAGACTTGAGCGGAGGTACGCGCGTGCGCAGTGACACTGCGACCCGTCTCATTTCATCTTGTGAAACAAAGGCAGCGCTTCTACATGAAGGCATAAGATCCTTTTTATAGAGTCACAACACTACTATTTTGGTACCATACACGCTTCGGAAAGGTGTATTATAGTAGTGTTGGCCATTTGGGTTGAGTAAATCAACCAAGCAACTGATAAGTTGCCATTGTCTAGTTAGAGGTAGATAACAGACATTGATCAGTCCAAAAGGACTTTGATTTTGAAGGAGACTACGCAGCTCTCTACATTAAGCTATATGCTTCTACCTTGTTAAACAATTGGTAAATTGATTAACTTAGCTTTTCGGAAAAAGCTTCACTTTGTTTTGCATGTAATTCAACATTAATGTAAACACTCAACCTCTAGAATCAGTAAAGTAACAGTAAAATAATTATTGAGACAGGAGAAGCTGCTTATTTAAGGACCTTTATTGTTGCTTAACCGGAAATAGTTACCTTTCGTGAACAAAGACCTGTAATTTGATTTTCATTCCGCGCACTTAAAAGTGGAAGTTGTCAGAATATCGGCGTTGTTGACCATACTGAACTGTAATCCTATTTATCCCTCATCAATATACAACTTTAACAACAATCGCTAAATAATAATTAAACGTAAAGTGTATTATTTTTAGTTTGCCCACTCTATCTGCGATCAGTCCAAAAGGACTTTTGTTTGGAAGTAGCCGAACAACGCAGCCTGTACTGCCACAATATTGTTAAACAATTCCGAAATTGATAAACTAGCTTTTCGAAAAGAAGCTTCACTGTTTCGCATTCAATTCGAGGTGAATGTAAAACCCTTGCCCAATTTAAAGCTACATTATAGATGCAGCAACAATTTAGTTCATTATCTGTTTGATTCTACAAGCTAAACCGGCTAACTTAATGTGCTATAGTATTTAAATACATTGTACTTTCTCAGTCCAGTTTAGGCTAAAACAAATCAACAGCTACTCAATCTAAATTCTCTAATCGTTTATAGATACTATAACAAGATTACTGAAATTAAGATTTAATATAGGCCTACAAGAATAAATAATTTGTTTGAATCTTTGATCCTAGAAGGTGACTTCAATATTAATTTTAATTTCTGAATATTAATCTCAGTTTTTGATTGTTAATCTTTGAATATTGACTTCTGATTTTAATTTTAGTATTGATTTGATAAACAATTTTTTTTAATCTTTGATCCTGGGTGGTGACTTTAATATTAATTTTAATTTCTGGATATTAATCTCAGTTTTTGATTGTTAATCTTTGAATATTGACTTCTGATTTTAACCTTAATATTAATTTGGTAAACAATTTTATTTATTTTCTGAATCTTTGATCCTGGATGGTGACTTTAATATTGATTTTAATTTCTGAATATTAATCTCAGTTTTTGATTGTTAATCTTTGAATATTAACTTCTGATTTTAATTTTAATATTAAGTTGGTAAACAAAAAAAAAAAAGGAAAAGAAAAGTATATATATTGCTGCCAAAAAGAGAACCACTACAAAACTAAAGTGCCTATCAACATTATCACAATAGCATTGTGTTAATAACTTCCAGTAGCCGAACCAAACATGTCTCACCTCACGGAAGCTGAGAAACTGATGGTCTACCTATCCAGGAAAGAAAACCCAGGATATGTGGAAACTCTGACCGGACTACCTTTCGAAGAGATCACCAAGAAGACGCATGAAGTTGTCGCACAAAATGTGGGCCAAATATTGGACAAACCCCAAACCATCAAATGCATATCCAGCCTCGGTCTTAACTATGCTGCACAACTCAGGTTATCAATTGCAGATGTCAAAACACAATGGGCACAAGCTCTTCAAGATCGAGAGGATGCTACCAAGGCGGCACAAAGAGAACAAGAGCAGAGGAAACGATTGGAACAGGAAACCAGCAACCTGGCTGTTGAACTGGAAAGAGCTAAGACACAACTAATGGAAAAGGAAATAACCCTCAAAGATGCCCTCAAAGATGCCCTCAAAGAAAAAGAAAAGGAACAGGACCGACGGGAGCTAATGGAACAAGAAACCAGTGACCTGACTGGAGAACTGGATAGAGCTAGACAACAACTAATGGAAAAGGAAATAACCCTCAAAGATGCCCTCAAAGATGCCCTCAAAGAAAAAGAAAAGGAACAGGACCGACGGGAGCTAATGGAACAAGAAACCAGTGACCTGACTGGAGAACTGGATAGAGCTAGACAACAGCTAATGGAACAGAAAACAACCCTCAGGGATGCCCTCAAGGCGAAAGAAACTGAACGAGATATCCGGGAAACACTTCAACAGGAGAACAAGGAACTCGCTACGGAACTGGGAGACCTAAAAGAAGAAATGCAGGGGGTTCAGAAAAGCAAAAAGGACTCAACCGCCCTCATGGAAAACACTATTAAGATGTTGGATGAAGCTAATGAAAAAGTAGCAGACTACGACCACCAAAAAGAAGAATTGCACACTCTCTACACAAAATTCCAACACCTGGACCAAGATCTCTCACACATCACAGCTGACAGGGAGACAATGAAGGAGGAGTTACAGGAAACAAGAACTGAACTGCTATCTACCATTCGTAAGCTGAACAAGGCGAACGCCACAATCCAGTCCACAGAAGACCCCAACACCAACCGAAGGTGGGGAAGAGACGACAGAGAAGTAGATCGGCATTCAAGAAACCAAAACCCAAGACAGCTGCAATCACCTGAAGCACCGCTCCACTCAGAATACGAAACAAGAAGACCATATAGGGATACATCCCCTCCCAGCCAATCTCTGTACCAAGCTGACACGAATCCACGAAGGATGAGGAGAACAGAAGATGTGGAACAGCAGAGCAGAAGACTGTATGACCAGAAAATTGAGCTACAATTCCAACCTGAACGTCGCGGTCAGACCACAGCCCCAAACAGATGGGATGACCATGATGAACCCTCACGTTCAGCCTATCCACAAAATGCATGGGAAATGCATGACCTGCCACCAGCAGTGTCACTAGATCTGCTATTGAAAATTAGCAGGAACATAGAGAAGTTCGATCCAGACAATCCCACTCAGAGCATTGAGATGTATCTAGAACAACTGAACTCTAATCTCGAACGCCTGCCTACAGCTACAGACGCGGACAAGCTGTACCTGTTGAAGAACACCTCTTCCAGCTCAATCAGAGCCCTGCTTGACAGGCAACCTGCTGGAGAACGCCACAGCTATGACATGGCTTGCCGGACCCTCAAGGCTTGGCACTCAGAAAGTAAAGGCTCCTGCTGCACTATCGCCCTGCACACAAAACAAAAGGCCAACGAAAACCCAAAGACATTCTATGAGAGGCTCCGGAAAGCCTATTTCGCAACAGAAAACCAACCCGGAGGAGAAGAAACTCCCATGTTCAAGTCAGTGTTCATCAACAACCTCTCCCAATCCATAAAACCCTTCATGACGACCTTCGCGAACCAGGAAACCATGACGGCTCTGCAGCTGAGGGACATGGCATATAAATCATGGGCGAACAACAATCGATCCCAAGACTCAAATGTCCATGCGGTGGAATCAGACTCACACCTACAACTAGAAGGAAGAGAACTCCAGAGACCCTACGAACCCAGACCCGCCTGCAAGCAACCCTCCTATAATGCACGAGACCACTCAACAAGACCCGAACAATATCATAACAATTACAACAGACAACCCGACAACAACTATGAATACAAACAACACTCCTATCACGCAAGAAACCACTCAACAAGACCCACACCGTACAAAAACGAACACAACAGCCCTGGACGACGTCCGTCAGACCCAGCATGACTAGAAGGCCCCAACACGGAAAACACACCTCAAATGCTCCCCATTGGATGGAAGAAAGGGAACAGGACCCGAAAACACCACAAACCCACAAGAAGACGACCTCCGGAAACAACAACACACAAACAAGCCCCACAGTTACACACATTTCTGGGTGAGCTTTCCAGAAAAGGAAGAGCTAACCGAAGCTATGTCCCCATCACACTTGAAGATGAAGTGCCCTGCGAAGGATTGCTGGACACGGGTGCAGAAATCTGCCTGATTGCACCCACCTTGGCCGCTCAGCTAAAAGGAATAGCCAGGTCAAACAGAAGATGGATTAAAAGTGAAGATAGTGAATTCAACATCACAAGCTTCACCCAAAACAAAGCTCCAGTCACAGAGACGCTGTACTTGAAGCTAACGTTTGGGGAAATGTCCCTAATCCACCCCATCCATGTCTCACCGCTTGAGACCGAAAAGCTGCTGATTGGACACGATCTACTCAACAGACTGGAACCCCTCATTGACTTCAAACGAAACCAGATGTGGACCAACGTCGAGAAGCCCTATCCACTGCCTCACCCTGAAGTCCAAAACACAGTCTTCACAGTGGAAGGGGGGGGAGATTCCACGTCTGATCCACATCTCTCAGAAGAGGACCGAATCCATGAGCTAGATGGCCGCTCCAGACCGCCCCAGAGCTACGCCACTCACCCATCAAGACACAAACAAAATCAACACAACGCCATGACCGTCGGGTGCCATCAGAAACCCACCTGCGACGAGAAGCATCACAGGTCCAAAAGAAGTCATATGATGCCAACTGGATGAGAGTGCAGAAAGTAGGAAGACCTACTATGGCCACCAAGCATCCCAGAAGAAGCACCCCAGCTGCAACAAGCTGGCAAAACCCCCGGAAGAAACCATCACTACTCGCGGGGACAACAGGCCATGCACAGAGGCCTGGCCTGGCCTTATACCAGCAACCTGACCCTGTCAAACTGCTGACGAAACAAGTGCACAACAGGTGCCTTAGCCAAAATGCCTCAAAGTTCAAGAATGAATGTTCCTTTAAACCAAAAATAATAGGAAAATACTGTCATGAGACAAATATGGCTCCACCAATCTATCAAATTTTTTAATCTGTTACCAGAAAACCCAACATGAATGACCTTGAGGTACTGTCAAAATAATAGGCTACAACGCCTCATAACCAAACTACCCTGGCCCCTGACAAATGAGGTTTATGACTCCAGGAAGTCAAAGCCCACTCCCACTCCTATCATTTTATTTTATTTTAATCTTTCTCCTTTCTTTCCCTTTCCTTTTTCCTTTTATTTCCTTTCATTTTTAGGCATAGAACCTTAGCCCAGAGAAACTTAGTAATAGGACCCAAGTTAGCCCCATTGATTCCTACATTGTTTAGAGCCCACTCATGCCAATGTGTCCAGTAGAAATGCTATCGTACTGTCGTGTTTGTCTGTTCTCTGCTCTTCTTACGTGCCAACAGCCCGACGACGTCGAATCATCGGACGTTGCCAGCAGGGGGATATGTAGCACAGTCCACAGACAAAGCACGGTACCATCACACCTTATCCTACCCCCGACAAGGAAAGGGTCTTCCCCCTTTGTCCTTCTCCCAGAGGAGAAGCTTCAAAGCTTCTGACCCAGCATGGGGTCAGATACAGAGGCCACACGGCCCACAGTATCAGACAAAGGATTTACAAGGAAGAACTTTCTTATGTGGATTTACAAACATATTCTCAAGGACTACATGGCTCATGGACACTATTTCAATGACAGTAGTTGATGTGTTATAATGTGTGTTTTTCCCATTTACTTAGAACGTTGTTTAATTGAGGTTTGATTATAACTTCCCTTCAAGTATAGTTAAGTCAGCCAATCTTGATATCAAAATGATTGTACCATACTAACAAAACCATTTACGAATGTTGTATTGTTATATTCTGAAGTTTGAGCATTCCATGGACAGTTGAAATAACGGAACTCAAAAGGTACAGCTACTTCACACCTAGGCAGATCTCAGGACGACGCCCAGGTGGGGGAAAACTGACCAATGAAAGAGGTCACCTTCACGGGGACCCCCCCTTTTCCTTTGGAGTATAAAACCCCCAAACGTACAATCACCCTCGCTTGTTCGTAGGATTAAACTGAAGTGCTAGCTACATTTCTAAACTTTCCTCTCAACCTGCAAATTCACTGAGCGCCCGGAACTTTGGCCAAAGATTCCGTTGTTCTATTTTCGTTGGACGATAACGAAACCATTGACTCTACCTTTCTTCAAACCGACAAAAGTAACTACGATTTGCAATATTTCTTACCTGTGACATATTGGCATGTTGTGATTAAATTGTTGATGTTTGATTGTATTTTACAAATGAGTTAGCTTAACCCTTGCTAAATCAGTTGCCCTTGCTCGTCCATTGTTCCCACAAAGGCCTACCTCTCCCTCTCTACCCCTCTCTCCCTCCCCCCTTTACACGCGCTCTACACAGCCATTGTGTTGCTCGCCCTCATTTGCATCCAGCCACTGTACTACTCTGACTAACCCATAACTTATCTGGTATTTGTTCATTATAATTACATTCTCCTAAATAAATCATTGTGTATAATATTCGCGTATCACTCACGTTATCTGATCTGCTCTACTTTCATAGAATTCACGACTCAAGATTAGACTGATTATTACGAAGGCTATTATTTAAATATTATTCAATAAGGTTTCCTCTATCCCTTTAACAATAAGAGGTGGTGCCCCAAGAACTACATACTTTATTATAAATTAAGTATTGCTAATCTTAAACGAGCAAACCCCGCTACACTGCTAAAGCCCAAATCCAAATAACCAGCTGGGTGATGGGGAGGGAGATGTGTGTGAGAGAGTGTCTGTTGTTAGTGATTGTGAGTGTGTGTATTAGGCCCAAGAATCCCTCTCCACTGTAGCAGGACTAGAGAACAGCCCACAGCTCTCTCCAGGAAACAGTGTGATCACCCTGGGTGAGATCAGACCAGCAGCAGCCCACAGCTCTCTCCAGGAAACAGTGGGATCACCCTGGGTGAGATCAGACCAGCAGCAGCCCACAGCTCTCTCCAGGAAACAGTGGGATCACCCTGGGTGAGATCAGACCAGCAGCAGTCTGGAAGCTCTCTGCCTCCAGCTCATCTCCCAGCACAAGTCCTGCTCTACCTCTTCTCAAACACACACACACACCCACACACACACACACACACACACACACACACACAGGACGCACCAGGCAAGCGGACAGCCGTGCTGGCTTGTGACCACCAGAGAGGTGGTGAGGCAGCATGAAGTGGTGAAGCATCATGAGGTAGTGAGGCAGCACGAGGTGGTAAGGCAGCATGAGGTGGAACACCAGAGAGGTGGTGAGGCAGCATGAGGTGGTGAGGCAGCATGAGGTAGTGAGGCAGCATGAGGTAGTGAGGCAGCATGAGGTGGTGAGACAGCATGAGGTGGTGAGGCAGCATGAGGTGGTGAGGCAGCATGAGGTGGTGAGGCAGCATGAGGTGGTGAGGCAGCATGAGGTGGTGAGGCAGCATGAGGTGGTGAGGCAGCATGAGGTGGTGAGGCAGCATGAGGTGGTGAGGCAGCATGAGGTGGAACACCAGAGAGATGTTGAGGCAGCATGAGGTGGTGAGGCAGCATGAGGTGGTGAGGCAGCATGAGGTGGTGAGGCAGCATGAGGTGGAACACCAGAGAGATGGTGAGGCAGCATGAGGTGGTGAGGCAGCATGAGGTGGTGAGGCAGCATGAGGTGGTGAGGCAGCATGAGGTGGTGAGGCAGCATGAGGTGGAACACCAGAGAGATGGTGAGGCAGCATGAGGTGGTGAGGCAGCATGAGGTGGAACACTGCCCTCTGCTCTGCTCCAGGCACACAGACACTTCTGGAAGAGCCCAACTGACAAACACACGGGGAGACAAGAGAAAAGGGGGCTTGGGTCTGGAGGGTCTCCCTCTCTCTCTCCCTCCTCACGGATGAAGGGAAGAATGTCAGGAACAAGCCTTATGTTACCCTATTGTTCTTCCATAACGGGTCAAAACACACTGCACACACCTGGAGACGGAGAGGAAACTCCTGTTAACACTTCTCCTCCTCCCTTGTCCCTCTTCCCTCTCCCTCCTCCCTCCTCAATTCTCCCTTCCCTTCTCCCTCTCCTTCTCCCTCTCCTTCTCCCTCTCCTTCTCCCTCTCCTTCTCCCTCTCCTTCTCCCTCTCCTTCTCCCTCCTCCCTTTCCCTCCTCCCTCTCCCCTCCTCCCTCTCCCTCTCCCTCTCCCTCTCCCTGGAACTAGAACAACCTCTGTCTCTCTCCCTCTCGTTCATTCTTTCTTGTGCAGCAAGTAGGAACATTCTGAGAATTAGCCTTCCCTCCCGTTACCGGCCCCGGAGGTAACCATAGCTACAACCGTTCAACAGAGCTCTTCCAGTGAGGGGGGGCAGATTCTTCTCCTAGGGGAGGCTGTTTCAACATCCACCAATTGCAAAAGAGACAAAAAAATTAAAACTCAGAGCTCTATATACAAAAAAGTCAATTATGAAACCACTTACTTCGGCTAATGAACAGTTCATGCATGGAACACTCAGCTCTCCCCCTCCCCCTGTTCTCTTGCTCTCTCCATCCCTCCATCTCATTTCCCCCTCTCTC
The DNA here is from genome assembly GCF_963692335.1 of Osmerus eperlanus. Classification (NCBI taxonomy): domain Eukaryota; kingdom Metazoa; phylum Chordata; class Actinopteri; order Osmeriformes; family Osmeridae; genus Osmerus; species Osmerus eperlanus. The sequence continues at coordinate 755,231 of NC_085022.1, forward strand.
CAAGGTGCATTTAATCATGGCTGCATTTTCACAATCCCTGATTGAGTGTCCTTGCGGACGGATCAGAACATGTGACGATGGGCTTCACAGTCTGGGCCCCCTCCCTCCCTCTCTCCCTCTCTCCCTCTCTCTCTCTCTCTCTCTCTCCCTCTCCCTCTTTCTCTCCCTCTCCCACACTGTCTCTCCGCTTCCAGGAAACAGGATTCCTCAGGTCTGTCAGGGTGCTGGAAGCAGGGAACATATGAGGAATAAACTGCGGTCTCCCTCCTCAGGTGGGATGTCTCCTGTCAGAAATATTAACCTATCAAGCATTGCAGTCAGTCGGTGAAGAAGTTAAGAAAGCTTTATTGCTTGCGGCCGGCCCACAAGGAGACAAAAACATCACACGCCATGGTGATACAAAGTTTGTCCGGTAGCATGTTGCGCTAGCTACCTATTTTAACAACTTTACAACTGTCACATGGCTCTCCTTGCATAGACCTTGCACGCGCGTGTGTGTGCGTGTTTGAGTGTGTGCGCTCTCTGACCCCTCTAAGCTTGACCATATGATTAACATCTTTTACGGCCTCTCCAGTAAGATAGTGGTCAGACCAGGTCACCTTGTTTACGTAAGCCTAGTGTTACCCAGAGTTCACATTTGGGGGTAGTGTGTGAAACAGTGTGTTAATTGACCGAGGTGAAGTTAGTTTCATATTCGACATTCGTCTCACATTCGGAAGACGCTACTTTGCAGCATCACGTTAGGGACCGGGTGAAAACAACCCATACCATTTTGAAAAATGTAGACTTTTATAATATTTTTAGGAATATAAAACCTCAAACAGACACCAAAGTATCTTAACAATGTCTGGTATACTTCCACATCCTTTACTTTTTCAATTAAGTTTCAAATAAAATGATAGAAAAATCACTAATCTTTGAAAATAGCTTATTCTCGCAAATCTTAACTTTTTTCAAAATTGTGTCAAAAAATCTTAAATATACACCAGATTATTCTAATAAAGTCTGGCCTACAGCCTTTCAATTTTCAATAAAGTTTTAAACAAAACTCAAATAAATTGCTCATCTTGGAAAATAGCATTACATCCACACTAATATTAATAACTTTTTTTAAATTGTGTGCTTGTTTGTGCACATTCTGAAGATTTTTTTGCACTGTGAATTTGCACTGTCAGTTCTGTTTTTGAATAAAGGGTTGGAAATTAATGCTTTTTTTGTTTTTGTTTTTTTATCCGATTCATCGATTAATCGAAAAAAGAATCAACAGATTAATCGATTATTAAAATAATCGTTAGTTGCAGCCCTAGTGTTCCCAGATCTTAGATGTGTACTTGACAGAGCTGTGGCCAGGGTCTGTTATCAGATCAATTATAACATTTGCAGAGCAGTCCAGCCGACTCAAACTTAAAAGTAAGATTCCTCAACAAGGCCATGAAGGTGGTTAGACCCACATTGCAGAACAGCTCACTGGCTGAAGTACTCCTGGGTTTCTTCAGGAGTATCCTAAGACAGTCATTATAGGCTACTTTATATTTACGCAAGCTCTCCTTTTCACCCAGAGTGAGGCTGTATAGAAAGGGGTGCAGTGGGCTCTAAACAAATTTCAACGTCAAGTGTACAGTGGTGGAATTTTCTAACCAACATGTTAGCTTGGACATAGAGCAATCCCCTCTGTCTGAACATGTCGGCATCATCCTCCAACGTGTCTGTAATAATGTGCCCTAAGTATTTGTTACTATTGGACACCCCCAGAGTTTGCCCAGAAAGATGAAAGACAGGGAACTTAATATCCATGTCATCCTTAGTTCTACAGACCATTACCATGCTCTTCTTGGCATTATATTTAACATCAAAATCGACCCCATAATTAGAGCAGATGTTAAGCAGCTGTTGCAACCCACTGCTACTAGGGGATAGTAAAGCTAGGTTGTCTGCATACATAAAGTGGTTGACCAGAGAATCACCTATCATACAACCTGTTCTGCCCTGAAAAGGGCTGGGGATAATATACTCCCCTGCCGGTAGGGTATGTAGGGTATACCCTACATACCCTTGTATACCCTACATACACCCTCGTAAACCCTACATACCCTTACATACCCCTGTAAAGCCTTAAAGCCCTCTGGATAAGAGCGTCTGCTAAATGACTAAATGTGAAATGTGATAACAGCAGCACCTGGGCCTGCGCTGGCCAGGGTACCCTGGCCATAGCCAGGGTACCCTGGCCAGACACAACCCTGACTTACTTATACTGGCTGTGAGTGGATGTGATGTGAGGAACAGCTCTAACACTTCTTACCTGAAACTGAGGGCTCCCATTTCAATTCCACACCTTCTGACACATGTTCACAGTCACACACACATCTGGTGTCAGAAGGCTCCTTCACAAGCCGGCGTACTTAAGATGACAAGTAGCTGCTCTTTACCATGCAGACACTTACTGCTTATAGCAAACAAGAGGCAGAGTAGACACATCTGTCCCCATGTCTGCAGAGAAGATGAATGAAGGGGTCACCTTAAGCAACACCTTCTGGGAGGGAGGGAGCTGGCACAGCCACCCTGAGAATATATCTCGCTTCTGGAACCAGCCAGCCTTACACCAGATCTTACACCAGATCTTACACCAGATCTTACACCAGACCCTGGACTAGCCAGATCTTACAGTGTTTCCCACACAGACTAATTTGTGGCGGTGCGCCACAGAATCAACACCGGCCGCCACATATTGCGTTTCGTTATTCTTTTTTAAATTTTGATTACGCTATTTAAAACACGCAGCGTATTTGTTCAGCTGCATTTCCTTCCCCTGCTCTCCCTCCGTCTCTCTGTCACTCACGCGTCTCTCTCACATACACACACACAGTCACAACCAGTGTTGCCAGGTCCGTGGTTTTCCCGCGGAATTGGGCTACTTTTGAAGTGTTGCCGCGGGTTGAATTTTTTGTCCGCTGGTTAGATCTATTTTGCATGAAAATTACATTAATATCTTCAAATAAAAATCCATATTTTAAATGAAATAATTTATTTATACCATAATCCTACCAAACTGACTCCAGATCAGCACGTACACACATGGACATGGGACCTACATACACATATGCACTGTGCGTGTGCACATGTGCCTAATGCTCTGTCTCCTGAGAAAACCTCCTGAAATGCTGGCATACTAAACATATTACATTTGGCAATGATAGCAATGCTGTTGGACTTTAAAGCAGTGTATATGGTTTGGCAAGGGCATAATTGGAGTTCTGATATTGTGCTGGTTTTGATTGGCCATTGATTGGGCATAGATACGCCGTTCTATACAGACAGCGATATCAGCGAGCCCTCAGAATTAGTACCATCGCTAAAAGTCTAGGAAAGTTGAGGTTACTTTTCGCTAGGTACCTATGAACATGTCTTAATCTGCTAGACAAGAGGGTTCCTCTTTGTTCTTTTGGTGAGCAATCTCACGTGCCCTACTTACCGGCGACCAGCTAAATAGTTATTTAGCACTAGCATTGCTATATACCTAGCTTCAGCTGGCAGCTCCGTTTTTCTCCTAGATTCAGACCTAGCCCCGGTAAATTGTAAAGCTAGCTAACTACTACACTTCTGTAGTAGTGCAGTAACTACTACACTCCACAATTTCCCCAGAAATATTTTCAGGCTTCAACCAGTGCTGCTCAAGCAAAAAGACAGGGTCAGGGAGAGAAAGAGATAGATTCGTTAGGCATTGAAGAAAGAGTAGGAGAGGAGGACAGCATCCAACATGCCGCTGTGAGAGAGCCAGCTGAAGCAACAGGTGAGGTGGACAAACAGATGTAGAAACAGGCAGGTAAGATAGCAGGTCTCAGGATAAGGGAACTCATTTCTATTCTTTCGTTTCTGGCAGATAGGACTTGAATGGGGTGTGAATTTTGTATAGGGTGGGCGTGTGATTCATTTTTGATTAATATTATTTAATATAATAAAGTTCTGTGTAACAAATTATTAACGAAGGAATTATTTTGAACCCCCCCCCAGTCTGACATGGAAAGGCCCCCCCCCTCCGGGCAGACACGGAGCAACCCCCCCCCACAAATTGCTTTCTAATCTGTGGGAAACACTGTTTTACACCAGACCCTATACCAGATCCTGGACTAGCCAGACCCTATACCAGATCCTGGACTAGCCAGATCTTACACCAGATCCTGGACTAGCCAGATCTTACCCCAGATCCTGGACTAGCCAGATCTTACACCAGACCCTGGACTAGCCAGATCTTACACCAGATCCTGGACTAGCCAGATCTTACACCAGATCCTGGACTAGCCAGATCTTACACCAGATCCTGGACTAGCCAGATCTTACACCAGATCCTGGACTAGCCAGATCTTACACCAGATCCTGGACTAGCCAGATCTTACACCAGATCCTGGACTAGCCAGATCTTACACCAGATCCTGGACTAGCCAGATCTTACACCAGATCCTGGACTAGCCAGATCTTACACCAGACCCTGGACTAGCCAGATCTTACACCAGACCCTGGACTAGCCAGATCTTACACCAGATCCTGGACTAGCCAGATCTTACACCAGATCCTGGACTAGCCAGATCTTACACCAGATCCTGGACTAGCCAGATCTTACACCAGATCCTGGACTAGCCAGATCTTACACCAGATCCTGGACTAGCCAGATCTTACACCAGATCCTGGACTAGCCAGATCTTACACCAGATCCTGGACTAGCCAGATCTTACACCAGATCCTGGACTAGCCAGATCTTACACCAGACCCTGGACTAGCCAGATCTTACACCAGATCCTGGACTAGCCAGATCTTACACCAGATCCTGGACTAGCCAGATCTTACACCAGATCCTGGACTAGCCAGATCTTACACCAGATCCTGGACTAGCCAGATCTTACACCAGACCCTGGACTAGCCTCTGGAATGCAGCATCATCAAACCTCGCATCAGAGTTCCTCCAAGTGAGTGAGCTGAGCTTGCTACTACAGGGTACAGAGGACAGGTGAGGTGATGTAAACACTATGCAGCAGTATGAAATAGCTGAACCCTGCTGTCATGACAGACAGGTGAGCTACATGTAGGGCCCTTGGAAAACCTAACCAAAATGGCACGCTCTTGGATCATTTACAGCTTGTGCATTTTTAACTGCTAATATAAAAGAGATGACTCACTTGTTTTCACTCTCTCCCTGCTCTCGTCCTCCCCCCTCCTCTCCCCCCCCTCCTCTCCGTTTACTGGCTGAACAGGGTTGCACAGTGAACACCTAGGACAGGCTGTTCTCAGTTGGAGTAAAATGAGATTAGGAGAGGAACATGAAAGCCTGTCAGCTCTCGACACTAAAGAAGGTTTCACGCTTGTCCGTCTCTCCTCTCCTCGTTCCTCTTTCCGTGTTTCCAGTTGTATCTGCCGTGGTTGTTTACTGTGTATGAGCAGCACAGAAACACACACTTGGTGAGTTACGAGGTCAGAGGTCAGTGCGGGGGAGCGCGACATCATGCTCTCAGGGCAGACACGAGAGCAGAGCAGCTAAGCTAGCCACCGTCAGCATCATGAGGAAGGAATCTTCTGGAAGATGACGTACCTTCTCTGACGAGCTGCTGCTGACACCTGACATCAGCTGTTAAAAGCAGGGGAGGTACGATGAACCTAGCAATTTTAACTTGTTTGAAAGGATTCAAACCAAAATATCCCACCCCTCCCTTCAAAGCCACTCCTCCAAAACAAGCTATGAACACCTGACTACTGCCGGGACGCATGTACCTAGACAGACAAGTAGCCCGTCCAAGCATTACATTCGGTCCAAATGCCGTCCAATCATTAGTGCCGGTCCAACCTTGATGATTGGTCGTGTTTTTTACAGTCCTGTGACGCCCGCAGATATTGGACTGATTTCATTTTACTGTCGGATCTTTAGATATATCGGTTGCCGTCAGGATGTGAAGTTTATTTCAGAAAAAATGACAAAAAGTGCTTCTCAACAACATGACCTACCCTGTGTCCTGGGCAGCTGCAGGACTGTTATTATGTGACCGTCTGCATGACTGAGCACTTGTGGTGTTGGTGTAGTTGCTGTGAGGCGCTGAGGGCTGCCATGCAGACAGTCATCATCACTCTGACTGCCGGTGTTCCCTCCCTCCCAACATGACATCCTGTAATACCAGATCTTTCTCAAGACTTTAAACCTCAACAGAGCTCAGGAAAGGGCAATAAAACTGAACACACACCACACAGCTGTCAAATCCCAGTTTGTTTCCAAAGTAAGTGGTCCGAACATCCGTCGGCTAACAGCGAAGGCTGGGGACACCTTTTTCCTGTCTTTCTACTCAGTTAAACTGAGAGAGGAGGGTCTCCTGGCAGCCTGCAGCAGCTTGCAGCAGCAGGGAGCAGCCTGCAGCAGCCTGCAGCAGCTTGCAGCAGCATGCAGCAGCCTGCAGCAGCCTGCAGCAGCATGCAGCAGCCTGCAGCAGCAGGGGGCAGCATGCAGCAGCTTGCAGCAGCAGGGAGCAGCATGCAGCAGCATGCAGCAGCAGGGAGCAGCATGCAGCAGCCTGCAGCAGCAGGGAGCAGCCTGCAGCAGCTTGCAGCAGCAGGGAGCATCAGGTCACTAACTCTCCCACCAGCCACTCCTACGTGTTAACAGAGAGCTGATCTCAGGTCAGATACCAGAGGAGGATAGCCTGTCTGACAACAAGCACCTGCATGAGGGAGTCTTCCCCTGATCCTCCCTAGCCTGTGGTGTGTGTGTGCGCTCTGGATAAGAGCGTCTGCTAAATTACTAAATGTGTGTGTGAGTGCAAACCTGCCTGACAGTAGTTTAGGCTTGTCCAAGATTACACTCAGGAACAGATGGACACAAGAGGTCCACAAATCATCTCCCTCAGCCTCCACGCACGCACGCACACACTCACTCACACACACCTACACCATGACACCTCTACAAACACACACACACACACACACACACACACTATCTCTCTCACAAGCATGTTCAAACGTCTCAGACATTTATACCACCAAGCTAAAGCCTCTCTCCCCCCTCCTCCACACACAGCAGATAAGAACAGAGCATATCTCTCTCTCAGTCAGTCAGCCAACCTGACTCCATTACAGCTTTCCTCTGCCGGCTTCAACTCTCTCCAGTCCTCCCCCCTCTCCTCCCCCTCTCCTCCCCCGCTCCTCCCCTGTCTTGCTACTCACGCAGAGGAGAAATGAGCCGCGCTGGAAATCTGCTGGGCTGACAATGGAGGACAGCTGCTGTGACTGAACAAGGGCTTTCAGGGGCTGAATTAGCAGGGCGAGCGAGTCTCTAGCTCCTACCCTCTCTCTCTCTAGCTCCTACCCTCTCTCCCCCCCGTCTCTTTTCCCCTCTCCCCCTCGGCTGGCCCCCTCCCCCACGCCTCGCTGCACACAGTCATTCCAGACATGCTACTCACAGTGCTGGGAAACGGAGGAGGGAGACAGGGCGGCAGAGCGGAGGGGGGGCAGGCCCTGAAAGAGCTCTGTTTCATTCAGCTCTGAGATTGTTTCCCCAGGCCTGGCCGCCTGCCTCAGGATCCATCCAGCTCTCCGGCAACGACTCCACAGGCCTGAAACGCTTCCTGAACACTCGCTAACAACACACTTGTTCTATTACAGCGAGAGCTTACTTCTTAAGACTGTGAAATATTCATGATTAAAAATAGACTTCCTGATGAGGTTAGTGAAACATGAAGCTCCTCTGTATGATGAACCTGAAGCAGATTACCAGACAGATTACACTGGTAACACTCGGTTCATTTGGATAGGTAACAGTCCTGTACGCAAGAGGAGGACTGTGAGGTAACAGTCCTGTACGCAGGAGGAGGGCTGTGAGGTAACAGTCCTGTACGCAGGAGGAGGACTGTGAGGTAACAGTCCTGTACGCAGGAGGAGGACTGTGAGGTAACAGTCCTGTACGCAGGAGGAGGACTGTGAGGTAACAGTCCTGTACGCAGGAGGAGGACTGTGAGGTAACAGTCCTGTACGCAAAAGCAGGACTGTGAGGTAACAGTCCTGTACGACTGTGAGGTAACAGTCCTGTACGCAAGAGCAGGACTGTGAGGTAACAGTCCTGTACGCAGGAGGAGGGCTGTGAGGTAACAGTCCTGTACGCAGGAGGAGGACTGTGAGGTAACAGTCCTGTACGCAGGAGGACTGTGAGGTAACAGTCCTGTACGCAGGAGGACTGTGAGGTAACAGTCCTGTACGCAGGAGGAGGGCTGTGAGGTAACAGTCCTGTACGCAGGAGGACTGTGAGGTAACAGTCCTGTATGCAGGAGGAGGGCTGTAAGGTAACAGTCCTGTACGCAGGAGGAGGACTGTGAGGTAACAGTCCTGTACGCAGTAGGAGGACTGTGAGGTAACAGTCCTGTACGCAGGAGGAGGGCTGTGAGGTAACAGTCCTGTACGCAGGAGGACTGTGAGGTAACAGTCCTGTACGCAGGAGGAGGACTGTGAGGTAACAGTCCTGTACGCAGGAGGAGGACTGTGAGGTAACAGTCCTGTACGCAGGAGGAGGACTGTGAGGTAACAGTCGTGTACGCAGGAGGACTGTGAGGTAACAGTCCTGTACGCAGGAGGACTGTGAGGTAACAGTCCTGTACGCAGGAGGAGGGCTGTGAGGTAACAGTCCTGTACGCAGGAGGACTGTGAGGTAACAGTCCTGTACGCAGGAGGAGGACTGTGAGGTAACAGTCCTGTACGCAGGAGGAGGACTGTGAGGTAACAGTCCTGTACGCAGGAGGAGGACTGTGAGGTAACAGTCCTGTACGCAGGAGGAGGACTGTGAGGTAACAGTCCTGTACGCAGGAGGAGGGCTGTGAGGTAACAGTCCTGTACGCAGGAGGAGGACTGTGAGGTAACAGTCCTGTACGCAGGAGGAGGACTGTGAGGTAACAGTCCTGTACGCAGGAGGAGGACTGTGAGGTAACAGTCCTGTACGCAGGAGGACTGTGAGGTAACAGTCCTGTACGCAGGAGGACTGTGAGGTAACAGTCATGTACGCAGGAGGACTGTGAGGTAACAGTCCTGTATGCAGGAGGAGGGCTGTGAGGTAACAGTCCTGTATGCAGGAGGAGGGCTGTGAGGTAACAGTCCTGTACGCAGGACGACTGTGAGGTAACAGTCCTGTATGCAGGAGGAGGGCTGTGAGGTAACAGTCCTGTACGCAGGAAGACTGTGAGGTAACAGTCCTGTACGCAGGAGGACTGTGAGGTAACAGTCCTGTACGCAGGAGGACTGTGAGGTAACAGTCCTGTACGCAGGAGGACTGTGAGGTAACAGTCCTGTACGCAGGAGGACTGTGAGGTAACAGTCCTGTATGCAGGAGGAGGGCTGTGAGGTAACAGTCCTGTACGCAGGAGGACTGTGAGGTAACAGTCCTGTATGCAGGAGGAGGGCTGTGAGGTAACAGTCCTGTACGCAGGAGGAGGACTGTGAGGTAACAGTCCTGTACGCAGGAGGAGGGCTGTGAGGTAACAGTCCTGTACGCAGGAGGACTGTGAGGTAACAGTCCTGTACGCAGGAGGAGGACTGTGAGGTAACAGTCCTGTACGCAGGAGGAGGGCTGTGAGGTAACAGTCCTGTACGCAGGAGGAGGACTGTGAGGTAACAGTCCTGTACGCAGGAGGACTGTGAGGTAACAGTCCTGTACGCAGGAGGACTGTGAGGTAACAGTCCTGTACGCAGGAGGACTGTGAGGTAACAGTCCTGTATGCAGGAGGAGGGCTGTGAGGTAACAGTCCTGTACGCAGGAGGACTGTGAGGTAACAGTCCTGTACGCAGGAGGACTGTGAGGTAACAGTCCTGTATGCAGGAGGAGGGCTGTGAGGTAACAGTCCTGTACGCAGGAGGACTGTGAGGTAACAGTCCTGTACGCAGGAGGAGGGCTGTGAGGTAACAGTCCTGTACGCAGGAGGAGGACTGTGAGGTAACAGTCCTGTACGCAGGAGGAGGGCTGTGAGGTAACAGTCCTGTACGCAGGAGGACTGTGAGGTAACAGTCCTGTACGCAGGAGGAGGGCTGTGAGGTAACAGTCCTGTACGCAGGAGGAGGGCTGTGAGGTAACAGTCCTGTACGCAGGAGGAGGGCTGTGAGGTAACAGTCGTGTACGCAGGAGGACTGTGAGGTAACAGTCCTGTACGCAGGAGGACTGTGAGGTAACAGTCCTGTACGCAGGAGGAGGGCTGTGAGGTAACAGTCCTGTACGCAGGAGGACTATGAGGTAACAGTCCTGTATGCAGGAGGAGGGCTGTGAGGTAACAGTCCTGTACGCAGGAGGAGGACTGTGAGGTAACAGTCCTGTACGCAGGAGGAGGGCTGTGAGGTAACAGTCCTGTACGCAGGAGGACTGTGAGGTAACAGTCCTGTACGCAGGAGGAGGACTGTGAGGTAACAGTCCTGTACGCAGGAGGAGGACTGTGAGGTAACAGTCCTGTACGCAGGAGGAGGGCTGTGAGGTAACAGTCCTGTACGCAGGAGGAGGACTGTGAGGTAACAGTCCTGTACGCAGGAGGAGGACTGTGAGGTAACAGTCCTGTACGCAGGAGGACTGTGAGGTAACAGTCCTGTACGCAGGAGGACTGTGAGGTAACAGTCCTGTACGCAGGAGGACTGTGAGGTAACAGTCCTGTACGCAGGAGGAGGGCTGTGAGGTAACAGTCCTGTACGCAGGAGGACTGTGAGGTAACAGTCCTGTATGCAGGAGGAGGGCTGTGAGGTAACAGTCCTGTACGCAGGAGGAGGGCTGTGAGGTAACAGTCCTGTACGCAGGAGGACTGTGAGGTAACAGTCCTGTACGCAGGAGGACTGTGAGGTAACAGTCCTGTACGCAGGAGGACTGTGAGGTAACAGTCCTGTACGCAGGAGGAGGACTGTGAGGTAACAGTCCTGTACGCAGGAGGAGGACTGTGAGGTAACAGTCCTGTACGCAGGAGGAGGACTGTGAGGTAACAGTCCTGTACGCAGGAGGAGAACTGTGAGGTAACAGTCCTGTACGCAGGAGGAGGACTGTGAGGTAACAGTCCTGTATGCAGGAGGAGGGCTGTGAGGTAACAGTCCTGTACGCAGGAGGACTGTGAGGTAACAGTCCTGTACGCAGGAGGAGGACTGTGAGGTAACAGTCCTGTACGCAGGAGGAGGACTGTGAGGTAACAGTCCTGTATGCAGGAGGAGGGCTGTGAGGTAACAGTCCTGTACGCAGGAAGACTGTGAGGTAACAGTCCTGTACGCAGGAGGAGGACTGTGAGGTAACAGTCCTGTACGCAGGAGGAGGACTGTGAGGTAACAGTCCTGTACGCAGGAGGAGGACTGTGAGGTAACAGTCCTGTATGCAGGAGGAGGGCTGTGAGGTAACAGTCCTGTACGCAGGAGGACTGTGAGGTAACAGTCCTGTACGCAGGAGGAGGGCTGTGAGGTAACAGTCCTGTACGCAGGAGGAGGGCTGTGAGGTAACAGTCCTGTACGCAGGAGGAGGGCTGTGAGGGAAGCGTGTGAAGTGTCCCCCCACCCCCTACAGCCCTGACCAGGGAGCTGGCTCCAGATAATCCTGGTTCAACATGGCAGGCCAGGATTATGCCATGCTGGAGGGTTTACAGCCATGGCAACACTCAGACTGAGATGTGAGAGATTACCTCGGGGAGGAATGTGTTCAAATAATTAAGTGTTATGAGAGACATAACATGGCACTACAGCTTTTTACCAGAGAGGAGGGGGAAGGAGAAGGAAGAGAGTGTGTGTGTGTGTGTGTGCCAGGAGGGAGAGGTGTGTGTGTGTGTAGGGAGGGGTAGGGTGGTAAAAACACTGTCCATTCAGAAGGGATTCCTCACATCTCAACATAGCAGCTAACCTCTGGGGTCTGAGATCCTGGCTTCCACACTATAAAAGGCCTTTAGCACCTCCACAGGCCTGTTTCCAAGGTGGGGGCTTGGGGGCCAGGGGCTGGGGGGGGGCGGGGGCTGGAGGACAACCTCTCCACCATTCCCAGGCCTCCTCCCAGAGCCAGCTCTCCCAGGCGCAGGACAGGAGACAGGCGTCCCTGAGGACCCAGTGTGACCTCCAGGAGGAACAGCAGAGTGCCAAGCAGCCAGCAGCACTGTAAAGCCTGCAGCTCCACACACTGAGACTACTAGCCTGCGAACCTCACTGCACTGTCCCACACAGCAGACCCCAGAGGTTCCACACCAAGACCAGGAGCCCTGACCTCACACAGCAGGCCCCAGAGGTTCCACACCAAGACCAGGAGCCCTGACCCCACACAGCAGACCCCAGAGGTTCCACACCAAGACCAGGAGCCCTGACCCCACACAGCAGACCCCAGAGGTTCCACACCAAGACCAGGAGCCCTGACCCCACACAGCAGACCCCAGAGGTTCCACACCAAGACCAGGAGCCCTGACCCCACACAGCAGACCCCAGAGGTTTCACACCAAGACCAGGAGCACTGACCCCACACAGCAGAGTCCAGAGGTTCCACACCAAGACCAGGAGGGAGGTGTAGAGACAGGGAGACCTCCTCATTAAAAAGGGCCTTGTCTCCTGGCATTGGGCCAACATAATCTTATACGCTGTGCAGAATTCAACCTTCACACCAACACCTAGGGGACGGCTGTCAGAAATGAAACCAAACTATTTTTTCCTGTTTTTGGAGCAGGCCATCTTGATTTATTGGACTCCAAAGGGCCATCAGTGATGAGGCAGAAGGCATTGCAGGGCTTGCAATTAATTCTAGGGGACACACTGATCTGCATTAAAGTTGAGAAAGTGGATGAAATGTAATTGGTTATGTAACGTTGGACCGGTTACTGTATACATATACTGTGTAGTAGGTTAATTAGTGAGCGTTTTGTAAAGACTTTTTTTTTTTATCGCACCATAACAATTTTCACTTGTACAAATGCTCCCAAATATATTTTGAGGTGGCACAGACACAATTTCGGGAGCAGCAACCAACATGGTTGCAATTTTGTGGGGGATTGAGTACAGTCTTCCCAGCAGATGTCTGCAGGAGAGGCTCTACAGTGCAGCGATGTGGGGGCAACTGGTGCGCCCTGAGCTGCAGGAGAGACAGCAGGCTAGGGCCAGAAAAACCACAGCAGGCTAGGGCAAGAAACACCTGCTAGGTCCAGAAACACCAAAGCAGGCTAGGGCCAGAAACACCACAGCAGGCTAGGTCCAGAAACACCAAAGCAGGCTAGGGCCAGAAACACCACAGCAGGCTAGGGCAAGAAACACCTGCTAGGGCCAGAAACACCACAGCAGGCTAGGGCCAGAAACACCACAGCAGGCTAGGGCCAGAAACACCACAGCAGGCTAGGGCCAGAAACACCTGCTAGGTCCAGAAACACCACAGCAGGCTAGGGCCAGAAACAACACAGCAGGCTAGGGCCAGAAACACCACAGCAGGATAGGGCAAGAAACACCTGCTAGGTCCAGAAACACCTGCTAGGTCCAGAAACACCACAGCAGGCTAGGGCCAGAAACACCACAGCAGGCTACAGCCAGAAACACCACAGCAAGCTAGGGCAAGAAACACCTGATAGGTCCAGAAACACCACAGCAGGCTAGGGCCAGAAACACCACAGCAGGATCGGGCCAGAAACACCACAGCAGGATAGGGCCAGAAACACCTGCTAGGTCCAGAAACACCACAGCAGGATAAGAAACACTACAGCAGGATAGGGCAAAAAACACCATAGCACGCTAGGGCCAGAAACACCTGCTAGGTCCAGAAACACCACAGAAGGCTAGGGCCAGAAACACCACAGCAGGCTAGGGCAAGAAACACCTGCTAGGTCCAGAAACACCACAGCACAATAGGGCAAGAAACACCTGCTATGGCAAGATACACCTGCTACATCCAGAAATACCACAACAGGATAGGGCAAGAAACACCTGCTAGGTCCAGACCCACCTGCTAGATCCAGAAACACCTGCTAGGTCCAGACACACCTGCTATGTCCAGAAACACCTGCTAGGTCCAGAAACACCTGCTAGGTCCAGGAACACCTGCTATGTACAGACACACCCGCTAGGTCCAAACACACCTGCTAGGTCCAGAAACACCTGCTAGGTCCAGGAACACCACAGCAGACTAGAGAGCATCTACCTAAACACACCTCTCTACCTTCACATTCTGGCTTAAGTCTTAGTAAAGGATAATGCAGAGATGCTGAGATAACAGCGTGAACTCACAGAGGCTTCCTGTACTCTTCCTGACAGGACGTCCTGTCTCAGAGACAGTCTGGGGAAACGGAGCTGGGCCGACCACGTCAACAGTTACTGTCTCACCGTCCCAAACTACCAACAATGAGCTACACATGGACGCCATTTTGACAGAATCTTGGGCAGCATGACTTAGCCTTCTAATCGGGCCGTTTAAAAAGTGTCATTATTTGTTCTGGGTACAAACTACTTCTGAGCAGTAATAATTCACTAACCAAATTAAGGGCGATTAGAGGTTTTACAAAACTGTATAAAGCTGAGAGATTAAGAGACCAGTTGAGGACCAGTTGAGTAAAGCTGGTTGAGACTGGCTGTCTGATACATGATTTGGACTGCAGAACTGACAACGTTCCAGGAGGGTTCTGGAGGCAGGCTAGTGGAGGCAGGCTAGTGGAGGCAGGCTAGTGGAGGCAGGCTAGTGGAGGCAGGCTAGTGGAGCCAGGCTAGTGGAGGCAGGCTAGTGGAGGCAGGCTAGTGGAGGCATGGTTCTGGAGCCAGGCTAGTGGAGGCATGGTTCTGGAGCCAGGCTAGTGGAGGCATGGTTCTGGAGCCAGGCTAGTGGAGGCATGGTTCTGCTGATCAGGATTTCCTGGTCCCCAGCAAGCGGTGGGGAGAGGGGGGAGGAGGAGGGGGGTCCCATTAGACACAGGGGCCATTTGTGAGCTAAACGAGATTGGAACTTAAGAGGCAAGCTTTGTCTGACCTTTCACTGGCCGCTTTGCTGCAGTAATCAGAATGTGTCAGGATGGAGCTGCTGAACTCTAAACACCCCCTTCTCTGTCTAAGAGAGAGAGGGGGAGAGAGAAAGAGGGGGCAGAGAGGGAGAGAGGAGGGAGGGGGAGAGGCAGTGCAAGGCTGAACTGAACTGGGGAAAACAGAAGTGGAGAGGTTGTTCTGATGTGAGAGCAGACAGCGGGCCGGACCAGATCACAGGGAAGATTACAGATCAAAAGGCTAATTTCTCTGAGGGTGTGTTGTGAGCTAGTGTGAATGTGTGTGTCCTCCTTATGTTCTGGCAGTGTGTTTGTGTCTGGTGTCTGAGGGCAGCGGAGTCAGGACACATCAAGATTACATTCCTCTGGAGGGGGGGGGGGGGGGGGACTAGGTCTGCACTGCCCCACCTCTTCTGCAGTTTCCCTCTAAGATACACACACACCAACCTCAATAAGAGGAAGAGTGGGTAGAGTGGGAAGAGTCTGTGTTTTGTCTGCCTCCCCCCCTGAGTCACTCCCTCCCTCCCCCTCCCTCCAGCAGGCCTGGATAACCCTGGGCCGCCTGGTTAAGGAATGTGCTGCAACAATAGCAGCAGTCACACTGGGCACACAGCAGGAGGAGGAGAGGAAGTGGAAGAAAGAGAGGAGAGAGCGAGGTATGAGGAGAGAGCGAGGTCTGAGGAGAGAGCGAGGTATGAGGAGAGAGCGAGGTCTGAGGAGAGAGCGAGGTCTGAGGAGAGAGAGCGAGGTCTGAGGAGAGAGAGCGAGGTCTGAGAGGAGAGAGAGTGAGGTCTGAGAGGAGAGAGTGAGGTCTGAGAGGAGAGAGAGCGAGGTCTGAGGAGAGAGAGCGAGGTCTGAGGAGAGAGAGCGAGGTCTGAGAGGAGAGAGAGTGAGGTCTGAGGAGAGAGAGCGAGGTCTGAGGAGAGAGAGCGAGGTCTGAGAGGAGAGCGCGCTCCCAGGAGTGCTCCGTCAAGCTGTTAAGAGCAGGATTTGAGTGCTGTCGTCCCACCAGCTCCAGGACTGTGAGAGCGCTGCAGTCTGCTGTTTCACAGTCAGCACACTCACCCAGACACCCTCCCCCACAGCCCCTCTCCTCCTCCGCAGAGACAACAGATCCAAAAATACCTCCTCATTAAAGTCGCTGCAGGAGCAGGTTACAGGATATCTGGGTAATAAGGGCCAGGATGAGACTCACTATCACTCTGAGCCACATGAAAGAAAAGACTGTTTCAGTAAGAAAATAAATCTGATCTGAATCCACTGCAGAGGAATGATTGAGTGCTAAAGCAGAGTGGCCTGCTCATCTGCAATGAAGGGTCATGTTTAGAGAACATGACATTTACAGAGACAGGTGGGGAGAGAGACTTGCAGAAGCAGCTCCTCGCTGCAACATCTTTACACCTTCTGCTCAGCTAACCCAGAGTTCCTGACATTTAGAAACTAAATTAAACAAAAATGAATAATGCTAAACCTGCACCTGTTAAAAGTACTGAGCCGCCTCAGTACTGAGGCAGACAAACAGGCAAACAGTGCAAACAGGCGACCAGTGACACCTGTGCAAACAGGCGACCAGTGACACCTGTGCAAACAGGCGACCAGTGACACCTGTGCAAACAGGAGACCAGTGACACCTGTGCAAACAGGCGACCAGTGACACCTGTGCAAACAGGCGACCAGTGACACCTGTTGAAACAGGCGACCAGTGACACCTGAGCAAACAGGCGACCAGTGACACCTGAGCAAACAGGCGACCAGTGACACCTGTGCAAACAGGCGACCAGTAACACCTGTGCAAACAGGCGACCAGTGACACCTGTGCAAACAGGCGACCAGTAACACCTGTGCAAACAGGCGACCAGTAACACCTGTTCAAACAGGCGACCAGTGACACCTGTTGAAACAGGCGACCAGTAACACCTGTGCAAACAGGCGACCAGTGACACCTGTGCAAACATGCAACCAGTGCCACTTGTACAAACAGGAGACCAGTGACACCTGTGCAAACAGGCGACCAGTGACACCTGTTCAAACAGGCGACCAGTAACACCTGTGCAAACAGGCGACCAGTGACACCTGTTCAAACAGGCGACCAGTGACACCTGTTCTAGGAGCTGTCGAGAGGGAAAGAAGAAAACTGGTGTTTGTATAAAAAACTCACATTGTTCAAAAGATTACAGGCTGATGTAGAACAACATAGAGACATTAAAATAATGACCAGAAGCGGATTTAAGGGGATTTATGACCGAGAGTCGCTCTCATCAACCCATGCAATCACCCGCTGACTGCTAGAGAGACAACCCCATCCCAGAGATGGATGCCTGTGTACAGCACCAAGACGTGTAAACAGGGCAGAGACATGCAAGGTCGTGACCAGCAGGAGAGCTGTGAGGAGGGTTCAGGTGCTAGTGACGGTCCAGATACGGCCTCTAGCTGGGAACCCTCTCGCCCACACAGGAAGACAGCCAGGAAAGACAGAATAGAGGACAGGTTCCATTATTAAAGGGTTTTAGGTAGGGCCGAACGATTAATTGCATTTGCGATTATATCGCGATGTGACAAAACTAGATTTTGTAATCGCAAAGGCTGCGATTTTACTTTGGTGCACGTTACACTTTACCTTGACCTGTACGATGGCCTCAGGCTCGACAGAACCTGACACTACAGACACTTTGCCAATTTTGCCTTTTAAAAAGATGCTGCGCAGTGTCAAGTATGGTGCAAAACCTGCCTGGCTAACGTTGCTAGCTCACGGGGCAACACCACCAACCTAATTCGGCCCTAAAAAAACACCACAAAGCCATGTACAATGCATAGCTAAAATGCTGACACCTGCTAGGTGCTAAATAACACCCGACAGGATCACTGAAAGAAATGTTTCAAAGCCTAAATCCATATTCCTGTACGAAATTACTCAAGCAGTAACAGCGTTCATCACGAAAGATATGATGCCCCTCGGTGATACACATACAGTAGGATCCCTATGGCTGTCAGTGCCATTGTTTCTGTTAGGCTACTGACTGGATCAAAAATGTTCAGACAGTGTTTCTTATTCTTTTAAGATTTAACCTTTAGATGCGTGAGTTCTAAATATTTCCGACTGTCCCCACAGCGCAAGTTTTTTTTCTCCAAAACGGTAGCTAGCTTTAGTTAAGAAAGTGCAACGCACATGTTATTAGCCTACGTTTAGCTTTGATACACCAAATGTTTTCCTTAATTTTTCTGAACTTTGTGTGTTATGTTGGCAGGCGACCATGTAGAGACAGAAATGACACGCCGTCCTGTAAATAAAATAAAACACATAAGGACATTTAGTTTGTTTAATAAAAGAGCAAGCTATAGACCTGTTTTATAGGAAAGGTAACCTTAAATGACTTATTTTGTGATTGGGCGCTATATATAAAATATATATATATATATATATATTTAAAAAAAATCATTATTAATAATTTCATTATTAAATTGACCTTCCAGGGGGGGGCGGGGGGTGTAGTTGGGGGGGCCGGGACGCCTCCCTGATATAATGGTAGGGGAAACACTGGTATCTATAACTGTATAAGTCATACTATACAGTTAGTCGCCCATCTCTGGTGAATATTACAGAACATAAAAATCAAAACTGGCCAAAGTCTGGCCCCCCAATGGTGGAATCAACTCCCCACCTCCATCAGAGACACTGACTGTCTCCCCACCTTCAAGAAAAGGCTCAAGACGCACTTGTTCCGGGAGTACAACAGCACTTAGGAATGCTTGGCTGGACCTGATGTTAGTTTCCTCCAGGATCACAATGACTCGTATTGAGAGACTTGTTGCTCTTGTTGGTTAGTTGTAACGGTTTCAAATTCTTGTACTCGCTGTGAAATATTTTACTGTTGATACTTTTTTTTTTCTACAGGTTCACTCTTGCACTCTTGTGGGGAGTTTCATGTTGTTCAATTGTAACTTGTTTAACTGCATGCTCTTATGGTTCTTCCCTTTGGCACTTAGTTGGTTTTCCACCATGTATGTTTCATGTTTTGGCTGCTCGCAATGTTTGGGGCTATCTCGTTGTTATGATCAGTGACCTATGCTCTTTTGTAAAGCTCTCTCTTGGAATTCGCTTTGGATAAAAATGTCTGCTAAATGCATAAATGTAAATGTAAAACAAAAAAAACCGCTTAAATAATCGCAAATGCAATATTGGTAAAAAATAATCGCAATTATAATTATTTCCAAAACCGTTCAGCCCTAGTTCGAGGTATCTGAAACATTAGCAATGTCAAGTGCTGATATCTTAATTCAGAAGAACTTCATTATCCTCTACTATGCTTCCAAAGATGAGTATATTCTGTGAAATTAAGAATCAGATTTGTAAATTTTTCTTTTTCAGTGTCATTTGCATTTCCTGTGAGCGGTCCAGTATAACAGCCTAACCCTTCCAGAGGTCTGATATGATGGATTGTGTCTGGGTTGTTCTCAGTAGAATCTGGATATTTGAGCCTTTTGTCACAGGACTTCCTGGTCCCGGTCTGAAGGGCTTCCTGTCTTCCCTAAACACTTCTGAAAATCGACTAATCTATTTTTTTTTTTCTATAAATGTCACAATGTTTTTAATCAAACCATTTTGTGTGATGTTTTACCTCACTGTTTTAAGAGATAATCTGAAAGAAATACATACGGAATAAGTAAGATTGACAACTAGACAAACATAAATGTACAAACATTTTCCCGATCTGACTCAATGTAGCTGCTGGACATTCAGCCGCTATCAAATTTGCCATTAGGCTACTAGTAATAAGCCTTGTGTCAGAAGTCCTGTTGTTACCGAATGCCGATATAATAAAAAATGCCTGATTGATTATAATTTATTATCTCTTACAATGTACTATCCTACAAATTACAAATATTGTTTGTTTAACATGCAAATCATCAGAGCGCACTGATCACTGCCTGGAAGTGCAGCATGCGAACTTACGAGAAGCCGAGTGGGGAACGGTGCAACAGAGAAAGATTTTGTTTGTTGAGAAGATAATGTTATTCGATTTGATGTGATATCTTTAACCTAGATTATTTAAATTGTAAATTTTAATTTAGGGAATAAACCTGCAATCTTGCTTTATGTCTTTGATTATACACACGTATATACAGAACCAGCTATTTGACTAGTAACAAGAGTCTAACAACTTAGCACATCCAAAGCCAACATAATTGTTGAAAGTGTGCAGTCTCTCAAATCGAAAACTAGGCTGTTGTTCAAAATAAAATGCAGATGGTTAAACCTACAGTAGTACAGCATAAGCAGACATAGCCTAAAACTTTCTGAAACATAGAAATCCTAGTCTATATGCTACACACTGTAAAATAATGATCCAGTGGCCAACTTACGGTTTACAAGTGGTAGGCTACATCATAGTCGACGTTGAACTATGGAATATAAACCGTTGTTGGCAGAGTGTGCATTCAACATGTTTTGAGTCACCCAGTACTTTGATAAAATGCTTCCATACCACAGATTTCTTTGCTATTTTGCCTAAAGGATTAATAATACCAATTGTAGATACAGTATGGTAGAGTTTAGGCTAACAGCTACAATTGTGCTCATGTGCCGTGTGCAAAAAAACAAATCAAAACGCAGATTAACTAAAGGGAGAACGCTAACACCGGCAGCTCGACTTAAAAAAATCTTCGTCGACCAAGAGCATATCGACCAAACAAACGACTATTCGACTGAGTGGGGACAGCCCTACCCACTAGAACTAACCCTAACCCACTAGAACTAACCCTAACCCACTAGAACTGACCCTGACCCACTAGAACTAACCCTGACCCACTAGAACTAACCCTGACCCACTAGAACTGACCCTAACCCACTAGAACTGACCCTAACCCACTAGAACTAACCCTACCCCACTATATTTAACCCTAACCCACTGGAACTAACCCTAACCCACTAGAACTAACTAACCCTGACCCACTAGAACTTTCTACAGCTGAGTTACAGACAGTACTGGCAGTGACCCCATGCTCCAGACTAAACACACCCACAATGGAAGACCTTAGAAAAACACAACACGGCTTATTTAGCCGTACAATATATCTGCACTTTGATCAGTAGAGTAGAGCTAAGGAAGTCAGAGATCAGGGAGTCAGATGGCTGAGCGGTTAGGGAATCAGGCTATTAATCAGAAGGTTTCCAGTTCGATTCCTGGCCGTGCAAATGACGTTGTGTCCTTGGGCAAGGCACTTCACCCTACTTGCCTCGGGCGAATGTCCCTGTACTTACTGTAAGTCGCTCTGGATAAGAGCGTCTGCTTAATGACTAAATGTAAATTTTAATGTAGAGCTGGTCAGTATTGAAGTTGTTGCATGTATCAATACCGCCGTTACAGATTTATTCCAAGCAACAGGTCCTTGTGATGAGATAGACATGCACGTGTTATTTCCATCGCTGTGTAAACTAAAGACATCCTCCATTATCAAAACAAGCTCGTTCCAGCGGATCAACAAAGCACCTGAACAAGAACTCTTAGAGAGAGAGAGACAAAGAGAGAGAGAGAGACAGACAGAGGGAGAGAGGGAGAGAGAGAGAGAGATTACCTTTTCACTCTTCACTTTTTTCACGTCCCTGCACTCCGAGCTGTCCATGTCTTCAGGCTCACTCTTAATGGCCACCAGCGCCACAACCCCTGTGGCATCTACGGTCATATTCCCAACCTGATCGGCCGCAACCAAGTCTGTGTTCAGCGAGCCCTCGAAGGGGAGGACGGGGGCCCCAGACTCCTTCTCAGCGTTAGCCACCCCAGCGGCAACTACCTCCCCTTTCTCCTTCTTAGTTTTCCCAGCCGCCCCGTCCCTCTCCTTCCTCCCGCAGGGCTGCGTGCGCGAGGCCTTGCTGCTCTTCTCGGGTCCCTTCCCGGTGCTGGCGGCTGCTGGCGGCCCCAGGGCCGCGGGGGGGGCAGTGGGGGCGGTGGGGTCGGTGTTGGGGCGCCCCTGGAGGTCCTTCTTGGCCCCGTCTGAGGCCGAGGCCTTGCCACTGTCCTTACAGTTCTTACTGCGCTTAGATCTGGGTTTGACATCCTTCCCCTGGCCGGAGGGTACGGGGGTAACAAAGGTAATGTTCTCGGGGAGCGCGGCCCCCGCAGCAGCAGCAGGGCCCGCCAGCCCCCCGCCATCCTTACTGACCGACATCTCTAGTTTGTCTTTCTCCAAGTCGGCGTCGAGGTCAATGATCAGATTTCCAACACCGATGTCCCACTCATCACCGCTGTCGTAAGTGTCCACTGCGTTTGAGTCCACACCTTTCCCTCCTGCAGTGACACTGCTTAGGGACATCTTAGTGCCAGCGGCCCAGCTGTGCCCCGGGGGGTCGGCCTCCTCAGAGGACACGCTCGCACTCAGGGCTGTCTCTCCACCTGCCCGCTCACCCACATCTTGGCCTGCAAACCAGACAACACATGGTTAGAGAATGCTGCCACGGTCACACTGATGATGCGTTTAGCGTAGCAACATAGTATGTGAGCTAAACATGAGAGAATTGGGTTATCGTTAGCTTGAAACATATTTTCCTTGGGCCTTGTATGTAGTGTGATGGTAGCTAATGGTAACTTAACGGAACACATTCTTTTATGTCTGATATGGTGGTGATGACTAGGGTCCCAGGTTGGAGAACACACCAGCCACATGACTTGTGCCACACCAGCTCTCCTTCAATCCCAGTGTTTCCCCTACCATTATATTAGGGGGGCGCCCGTGATGAACACTGACTAGTCTAGAAACCAGGGTCAGAGAGAGCAGAGAGGCACCATGTGCCACAAAACTAATCACTGCCCATGATGCACTTTTGACAATACTGACACTTAAAATATGTAGGTGGAATAAACAGACTACTGATTTCGGAGCTGCAAAAAAGATCTGTTCTCGTGTGATTTTCTGGGAATTTTTGTAAACTTTCCAAATTATAATATCAAAGCATGTTTTAACCAGGCATCAAGTCAGCGGCACAAGGACGCCTTTGAGACGATCTCAAGCCTTTCCCCAACACTGGGTCGAAAACTACTTGTGTGTCGGAAAAGCAGCATCTCTTTCACACCTCTCTTCAACCTCCCTGCACCTCCACACAATGCCAGGCCTTTCAGACAGTAGACAGAGAGAGAGAGGTGGAAAAGGAGGGGTGAGTTTCCCCTCCCTGACACAGTTTCGTGTGTAAGCTGTAAAACAGGCTGTCATGTCATTATTGACTTATCACACATGCTAATTAAACCCTTGGCAATGTGTGAGAAGCTAAACTACAATTCAATGATCCCATTCATTTCTAACAATGAGGAGGGTAAGGCTGTTTGAAACATGAACACATCTGATTCACATATGAGCTTAAACAAAGCAAGGACATGGCCTCCTGGTCCATCAACTAGGCAGACGAAAATATTAATACTTTAGTGCCAAAATATTTTTTGATTCTGGTGTACATGTCATGACACAAATAACAAGATGAAGATAGGATGTGTTTAAAGACTGGATCAGCCTGAGGTGTGTGTGTGTGCTTCTGAGTGTCGCCACTCAGCCCTGTTGTGGGCGCTCGCTGGACAGTGACATGCCCTGGCGAAGCTTGATTGGCTGAGGCTCGCTGGACAGTGACATGCCCTGGCGAAGCTTGATTGGCTGAGGCTCGCTGGATAGTGACATGCCCTGGCGAAGTTTGATTGGCTGAGAAACCAGATGGTCAGACAGGGGAGAATAACTCCAGTAGTCTGGTCTAAGCCTTCAGTTAGTCACACAGCCCGGGCCAACAGATCTGCTTCAGTTCCCGCCAAACACAACCCCGAGCACAAAGATTTACGCTGACACAAAGCCACCAGGAATCCTGCCAGAGCTGGGACACAGGCATGAGCTGCCAGACACCTTAACATTAAGAACTTGCCCGCTAAAGTTCTGACTCTAAATGACCCTGTAGGTTTATTCTGAAGCCTTAAAACAGAACGCTAGAGCTAATCTGAGAACTGCCTTTCTGGTGAACGGCCACTAATTCCAGACTTGATTAAACGAACCGTAGTCTGAGGATTTCAGCGGGATAGCACATGATTAGTGGAGTCAGATGGCTGAGCGGTGAGGGAGTCGGGCTAGTAATCTGAAGGTTGCCAGTTCGATTCCCAGCCATGCAAAATGATGTTATGTCCTTGGGCAAGGCACTTCACCCTACTTGCTTCGGGGGGAAGGTCCCTGTACTTACTGTAAGTCGCTCTGGATAAGAGCGTCTGCTAAATGACTAAATGTAAATGAAATGATTACGACATGATTACAAAATGTCAGTTTGTTTCATCATTCCTTCCAGAAACAGCCTCCGGACCGAACTCTCAAGCAGTGTTTCCCACACAGACTAATTTGTGTCAACACCGGCCACCACATTTAAAACCTGCAGCGTATTTGATCAGCTGCTCTTCTTCTGTCTCTCTGTCACTCAGGCATCTTTCTCACATACACACACACAGTCACAACCATATGGTCACAACGTCAGCACACGTAAGCAACGACGCATAGAAACCAGGGATTTTCCTGCAGAGAAAATTTTGGTGCGCGCCAAAGCCGTTTTCCCGAGCGCCAATGATAAATCCCGAGCGCCAAAGGCAAAAAAAAAGTCTGCGAAAAAAAAAACTGTGTTCATCACGCGTGCAATGCAATGTTCTCAATAGTATGTTTCAAGTAGGCTACAGCCGAACCCTCGTTCTGTTTTGATCAATAGTAATCGAGTTGATAAGCGTGTCTTCTTGTCTAATCAATACGCAACTGTGAGGTGCGTGAATGGACAGAGTGGCCACTAAACTGGCGTTCCGCTGCGAGGGCCAGTCCGACGTGCACGAATCCACCTGTACAAATGCAAATGAAATTTCCACTCAAAATGCTGACAAAAGTTTGATTTACGATTTCCAACGCAGCCTCCATTGGTATTCTTAACCTGGAATGATAATATATAGTGCAGTGTTTCCTCTATGGCTACATTTCTGCCGCCACGGTATCAGAAATCAGGCTGTACAAAATTTTAGACGGTCTATCAGCAGTGATTGTTTGAGTGCATGGGAATTGTTTGAGTTGGAGAATTGCACGGACACGCGCTTCACACCGCAGTTGAGATTGCGTGTGTGCGTCCTTGAGAACTGTAAGTCGTATAACTTATGTTGTCAGTTCATTTAAGCCTGTTATTGTGTAAGTCTATAGTTATTGCAAATTTAAATCAAGTTAACTGGTGATTTTCGTTGTTTGTATTCTTCCCCTGCTAGCTAAATTGCACTTGTCTGTTGATTCGATAGCGATTGCTGCCCTTGCTCAGGTTTGTATTTTAGGTGCATTATTATGCTGAAGTAGTTTTAATTAATTATTTGTTAAAAAATGCTTAGCCTATCAAGATCAAATGAAGCAGGCAGTGTACATGCTTCAGAGTGGCCTTAATCGATAGACTGGGCTACTGACCATTTACAATAAGTTGTTACGTCAATGATTAATTAGCAGCATTTATGACATTTAAAACATACTTGTAAGGTGTCTTTAAGTAGCCTAACTTTATTGCTTTAGGGGAAATAGGACGAAAATATGTGCAATATTACATTAACTATTAGACTATTACATTAACCTGTTCCGAAATGTATGTTTAGTTTCGGGGGCGGGGGAGGGTGAAGAAAAAAAAATATATATACATTTTATTTTTTTTGGAGCACCGAAGACCCATTTTGACCCAAGAAACACCCTGGATATGCCGTTCTAGTAAGACAGACAGTGATATCAGCGAGCCCTCAGCATTATTACCGTAGCTAAAAGTCTAGGAACGTTGAGGCTACTTTTCGCTAGGTACCTACAAACTTAATGTGTATTAATGTGCCAGACAAGTGGGTTCCCCTTCGTTCTTTTGGTGAGCAGTCTCACGAGCCCTACTTACCCGGCGTCATGGAGCCGACCACCTAAATAGTTATTTAGCACTAGCGTTGCTACCTGCATATACCCTGGCAGCTGTGCTCCGTTTTGCTCCTAGATTCAGTCATAGCTAGCTCTGCAATTTACTGGGGCTAACTACTAGACTTCTGCTGTGTGGGAATCGCAGGAGCTAACCAGTCAAAGGGCATACAAAAATACAGGAGCACATAGGGCTGAACGATTCGGAAAATAAGCTAATTGCGATTATTTTGACTAATATTGCAATTGCGATTTAATATGCGATTATTATATGATTTATTATTAATAAATATAGATATATACTACAGATCACCAGTCAGCAAAATAACACACAAAGTTCTGTACCTCTTTGAAAATATTTTGGTAAATCAAAGCTAAACGTAGGCTAATAACATGTGCGTTGCACTTTCTGAACTAAAGCTAGCTAGCTACCGTTTCGGAAAAAAACTTGCACTGTAGGGACCGTCTGAAATATTTAGAACTCACGCATCTAAAGGTTAAATCTTAAAAGAAAAAGAGACACTGGCTGAACATTTCTGATCCAGTCAGTAGCCTTACAGAAACATAATGGCTCTGACAGCCATAGTGATCTTACTGTATGTGTATCACCGAGGGGCATCATATCTTTTTAGTGATGAACGCTGTTACTGCTTGAGTAATTTCGTACATGAATATGGAGTTAGGCTTTGAAACATTTCGATCAGTGATCCTGTCTGGTGTTATTTGGCTTATTTGACACACTGGTGTTCAGCATTTTAGCTATGCATTGTACATGGCTTTGTGGTGTTTTTTTTAGGGCCGAATTAGGTTGGTAGTGTTGCCCCGTGAGGTAGCAACGTTAGCCAGGCAGGTTTTGCCCAATACTTGACACTGCGCAGTATCTTTTTTAATAGCAAAATTGGCAAAGTGTCTGTAGTGTCAGGTTCTGTCGAGCCTGAGGCCATCGTACAGGTCAAGGTAAAGTGTAACATGCACCAAAGTAAAATCGCAGCCTTTGCGATTACAAAATCTCGTTTTCTCACATTGCGATATTATCGCAAATTCAATTAATCGTTCAGCCCTAGGAGCACACCCTTCGGGCGTCTTGCACTGAGCGATGGATCGTGTGAACACGTCGAGCAGCACCAGGCAATGGAGCCAATGATCTCATGAGAAATACATATACACAGGCACGGCTTTAGTTTTAAGAGCTGACATGAAACCCTGCTTGACTACAGGAGGAGAAGAAGTCTAAAGAGCTGACATGAAGCCCTGCTTGACTACAGGAGGAGAAGAAGTCTAAAGAGCTGACATGAAGCCCTGCATGACTACAGGAGGAGAAGAAGTCTAAAGAGCTGACATGAAGCCCTGCATGACTACAGGAGGAGAAGAAGAGTGACTGACAATTTCTTTACCCATTATTAGATCTGCAGGGTTCCCCTCAACTCTCCCTGGAACGATCAGCAACACAAATCATTCTTCACTTCGTTACTGAGGCAACACAAATCCTGATTGACAGGCAGCAACGACCTAAGCACTTCTCCTCTTCCCACCAGGGAATGTTCATGACAGAGGTGTGTCGTTTCAAAATCACAACATCGCTTGACTGCATAAACCTGTTTAAAGACAAGGTATTTTGCTTCAATAACTTAGGCTAGTACTTCTACTCATCTGACATAGGATTTCCACAACTAGAAAAGAGCTTTGGATGGAGACGAGTATTGAAAATAACAGCAGTGTAGAGTTGCCTTAGCAACTAGACTCTGCTCATGGTTTGGCCACCACCCCCCCCCCCCCCCAAAAAAAAGTAGGATATGAAAGATCTTACAGACAGATGTTGTCCTTGGCACAAAAGAAAGATGCCTCACTCAACTGTCATTGATGTGGAGGCCGCTTGGAGATAGTTTTGACAACAGCCGTGGTGAGAAGGTTGCCTGTTTTTGCTCACTGAGCATGCCACCTCCACTTTACAACAAAGTCTGTGTTCGTGTGTGCTTGTATGTACAGTAATTGGGCTACGCTCCAGAGCTTTCACAAGCATATGGCACATGTTTCGTTCCACTGATCTCTCCACATCAAACATTTTCCTTTTAATACATCCCATTCCGGCAGATCATTCCTTTTTATCCACCGTACCTCTATGGAAAAAGATTCCCGCTAGAATACCATGATGTAGCAAAAGCCTGGCATCTATTTAATCTAATCTAAGCAGGGCTCAGCAGCGAGCAGGGCTCAGCAGCGAGCAGGGCTCTGCAGCGAGCAGGGCTCTGCAGCGAGCAGGGCTCTGCAGCGAGCAGCGCTGAAGCATGGCCTCGCCTCTCCAGTCAGTCACAGAAACCCTGGCGGCAGGCTGGGCTGCTTCTGCTCTGTAAATAACGTCTCTAAACTCATTTAGCTTTCCCTGCCACATGCCAGTGAGCCGTAGGAGTGAACAGGGAGGGGAGGCAGCAGTGAGCCTGGGCAGGCAGGCAGGCCCCCAGCCTCTCCCTCCACACGAAGGGCCTAATTAACACAGGCATTCACAGCGGTTGCCTCCATCTGATGAGAAACGTGGAGGGAAAATGAAGCAGCGAAGGAGAGAGATGACAGACGGGGGGTCAGATCGATTCCTACTGCAGTTCTTACAGCCTCTTCGGTGCTTTAAGAAACCAGAGAGAAAACAGGCACCATGACGAGCAGCAGGAGAAAACAAGAGATTACACAGAGAACTCTGACCCCATTGAGGAGAGTCTCTCTGCTTGTCTGCAGCGCTGTCTTTTAGTTTTAATTCCCCCTTCACTGCAAAGTAATTGAGGATCTCAAATAAAGAATGGGTTTCAAAGCCTGCTGGCTGAGAGAAAGTGACAGGCTGTGTGTGAATCAGAGAGAGCTCTGTGAAGAGGCCCGCGGGGGGGGGGGGGCAGCACTTCCTCTCGGTTAGATTAGGTGTTACATTAGATGAAAGCACTGCAGCTGTTTTTATCTTCCCTTCTGGGTCTTTTCCCCCTCCTCCTGAGAGAGCGTTTGGAGACCTAAGAGGGCAGACTCAGCCCTGTGGCACTGACTCCTGGCTCTGACTCCCGGCTCTGACTCCCGGCTCTGACTCCCGGCTCTGACTCCCGGCTCTGACTCCCCTGCTATGGACTGCTCTGCTATGGACTGCTCTGCTATGGACTGCTCTGTTATTGACTGAGGCTGCCAGCAAGCCTGCTAGCCAACACTCACTAAGCCCAAACAGGTAGCTTCGCCCGCCGGCATTCTTCAGCTCTCATTAGGGGAGACAGGCAGCTCCCATGCAGCCCCCAGGACGCCTGCCAGGCTAGTAAGTCACCAGGTTTTACCATCAGCCCATTGCGGCTGCCACCTCCAGCCGCCAACCTAGCAGCTGCAGGTGAACCTCTGTGTGGCCTGGCAGGGCTGGGGAGGCAGCTGTACTGTCTGGGGAGGCCATGTTGCCCTGGTAGTCACTTCAGAAGAATCAGACAACACAGTAACACTATCTGTACTTAACAGAAAGAGCACAGTAAGAGGGTTCACAGCCCATGCCAGGTTAAAAGCTACGATGCCCTTGTGTGTCTGTTTGGATCAGCATCATTCATCAAATCCTGTCCTGGGGTTGGCTCACAATAGCACAGTTAACCTGCCAAGGGGAACTGGCATTTTGCCTATGCTACAATTAGTTCATGGATATTGTTTTAAATATTTTAATGAAGGATTAGCCTTCTCTGGTCTGGAGTGTGGTGTTCGCTTCGCCGAATGCCCAAGTGGGCTGCTGACGGACTGTAGGGAAATTTGAAAAGGTGATGTTCTAGTAAATTATTTCCCAATTTATCCACAGCGCTCTATTCTTCAGCATTCACACCTCTCTCTCACTGAATCAATATTTCATGTACAAGAGAGCAGCAAAGCTTTTCCCTCTGGAAGGGGAGTGAATTCCAACAGTAATTTGTCATTTCAATAACGCCGGGCCAAAAAAGAACTGTTTCCACAAGAGTATCCATGGCAACCGACTCACGGAATAAGAAATTCCATTTTGATCCCAATTTTGCATCATGCCAGTCGTGATGAAAGCCTGTACGATAGACGATGGAAAAAATGTCCCTAGTCTTGATAACATAGCCTGGGGATCAGACACTGCATGGGCTCTGTGATTGACGCCTTCAGGGCAAAGAGAGATATCCTCCAGCCATGCAGATAACCACTCCATAAGAGATATCCTCCAGCCATGCAGATAACCACTCCATAAGAGATATCCTCCAGCCATGCAGATAACCACTCCATAAGAGATATCCTCCAGCCATGCAGATAACCACTCCATAAGAGATATCCTCCAGCCATGCAAATAACCACTCCATAAGAAATATCCTCCAGCCATGCAGATAACCACTCCATAAAAGATAGCCTCACACCCAACGTCACACACGGGCTGGGCGGTATGGCCTCAAATGTATATCACTGTATAATTTTGAAGCACGGAATGTAACGGTATACCAGGGCTCTAGAGTGCGACCAATTTGGTCGCACTATGCGACCAAAATGTGTACGGGTGCGACTAAATTTTTTCCTAGGTCGCACCGGTGCATCTAACCTCCTCGCATCCGCTGTCTCTCCACAAACGAAGCGTTTGTTATCCTAAAACGGAACTGACACTCATGGTTGTATCATATCGTGGTCTAAACCAATCAGAGACAGGGAGGGTCTTTGCCTCTGATTGGCTGTGGTCCAGATATTCCTGTAGCTCCGTGCTGTGTGATTGAAATTACGACTTGAGCACCAGAGAGTCAGTTTAGCAGACCTGGGCATTGTATGGCCCACGGGCCATAACCGGCCACAGGCTGTCTCAATCCGGCCCGCGTGAGGTAAATCAAAAATAAATAAATGTGTTGAGCGGTAGTAAATATGTAGTCCTGAAAGACTACAGTGATCAGGCGATTTACATATGTGCACTAGCGCAACCTCACCGACAGGAGAGTTAGCTGTTGGTTAGCCCTCAAAAATGAAAAACTTTGCCACTGATTAACTTTTAACAAGACATGGACTTCTAAGTATCTGTTTACTGAGGTCAAAGTGAAAGCTGTGAAGAAAAAAAACTAACGCGGACATAAGAACTTGACTGATTCAGTGGGCGCGGGCTGACCCTGATCATTACCTGTCAGCTGTCCTTCGCATATCCACCTCAGACATTCAGACAGATTTCTATGCACTTGTTCAAGCCCACTGGATTTCTCTCACAGAACAAAATGAACTGAAAAAACATATTGCTTTTTGTATAAAGTTGATCAATTCCACATCTTTAACATACTGTTGTGAAGATTAACTGGTTGCAAATAAAATGAAACACTGTTGTTGTTGTTTATACTGTTTATTACTTCTATAATCTTTCCTATTTGACCTACACCAAAATCTAAAATATTTATATAAATATTTACAGAATATCCTTATTCTTCTGATAACCAGTAGCAGCTAATCAAAATATATACTTTACTGCTTTTTACAATGGGAGAAAATGAATAGTGAGCAAATTGATGAGGCCCTCCAACACATTTCAGGTTTCTCATGTGGCCCCTTGTAAAAATGAATTGCGGACCCCTGAGTTACGAAGCTGGGCCATGGAGCTAACCCATGGAGCTAGGATTTTGATGCTAGGGAGAGTGTGGCAAGATGATTTAGCCAAGGCCATAGGGCAAGAAGGCCAAATTACAGGTGTTGGCCATCTGAAGGGCATGGGACAGCAAGGTGGGACCCGCTATAAGACTTTGAGCCATGAAATGTTAGGTCTCAGTTCAGGGAAGCACTTTTAAACAGTAGCACTTTCTATTTTGAAATGTTTTATTTTGCTTAAAATGTTTTAGTTTGGTAGCTCAGTGAAGCACTTAACCTTTTCATGTTCCTGTTAAATTTGCCTGAAAACGCCTAAACAGCATACCCAAAGTAAATTGGAAGCTGTTCTTGAACCATTTGGAGTACATGCATGTAAATGATCTCTTTTGAAAGCTGACACTCTGAAGTTATGTCCCCTGTTGTCAGGACCCCTGTCAGTCCTTCTAGTGTTGAGTAATAGAAGCTTGAACACAAGGAAAGTGAAAATTTCTATTTCCGCCTAGATTTTGTTTTGAAAACAGAGGCCTGAAGAGGCCTAGAGGTGGTAGGTATTATCTGGAAGACTAAATTGGACCACAGGTTGAAGCCTTACCCAATTCAAATCAAAAGTCAAACATAATACCACAATATATTCATATTTGACACATGTTTTTATAAGAGTACATCCAGGAATTTTCTAAAAGGGTCTTTTGGAGACTCCAAAATGACCCTTTGTAACCAAGGTCAAGGTCAAATAAAAAGGTATTATTTTTCATAATTGTTATCTCTGGCCCATCTCTGGTACTTAGAAATATCATATATAATAGCTAAATCCCTAATTAGTAATACTGAAACACAAAAACTGAAGCATGAACACATTGGAGTGCTTTATCTGATTCCAAGGATTGGCGCACAAAGAACACTGATTCTGTCAACCATATTGCGCAATCGACTGTTATTTTGAAGGCTCCACAGACGCATACAAATGAGGTATTGGCATTTTCAGCTAGCTGTCAGCTACAAGGCTAACGAGCTAATTTCAGAGCCAGTCGAAGCCAGTTCGAGAAATTTGTTTAGAACGAGTGTGGGGGGGGGGGGGGGGGGGCGGGGGGGGGGCAGGACGCACAGACCTAGTTGGCTTTAGAGGGCTGTCAACGGGGCATGGAAGCTCCTATTGGGTCGAACAAGGTGTCAATCAAAAGGGGAGGGTTCAACGGACATTTTGAGACCTTCATTTTGTAAATACTCCGTTGATAAATCGGAGAAAATAACACTTTTATGTGAACAAGTTGTTTCTTCCTTCGGCTAACTTGCATAATGAAACAAAGGATAATGGCTATTCATGAACGTAAAACATTGTATTTGGACGAATTACTTTACATGGTTAGATACTTTGAACCCTTGGGACTTACGCAGATCAAGTTTTGATGGCATGATTTGCACACCTGGACCTATTTGAACAACTTAGGGTGAGTACAACTTTTTTCTTTGGCATTGTTGAAGGAATGTTCACCGGAAAAAGACGTTGACTTTGCTTGCTATTGCGACTTGATCTTGAATTGGTTTATTTCAATGGAAGCACAAGAATCGTAGCTTTCCAACGATGTATAACATGTGTAGCGTCTAAAAAATATATTTTTTAGAATTTAGTGCGTCGTAACTGAGGAAGGGGGAGGCAGCATTTTTGTCTCGCGGGCGAAACAGGAGCGTAAACAGGTTAAAAGATTTTTTTTATATATATACAGTATGATTGTGCTTCAAATAAAAAATATATTTACCTACACCTTATTCTTGTTTAACCTGTTTACGCTCCTGTTTCGCTCGCGAGACAAAAATGCTGCCTCCCCCTTCCTCAGTTACGACGCACTAAATTCTAAAAAATATATTTTTTAGACGCTACACATGTTATACATCGTTGGAAAGCTACGATTCTTGTGCTTCCATTGAAATAAACCAATTCAAGATCAAGTCGCAATAGCAAGCAAAGTCAACGTCTTTTTCCGGTGAACATTCCTTCAACAATGCCAAAGAAAAAAGTTGTACTCACCCTAAGTTGTTCAAATAGGTCCAGGTGTGCAAATTATGCCATCAAAACTTGATCTGCGTAAGTCCCAAGGGTTCAAAGTATCTAACCATGTAAAGTAATTCGTCCAAATACAATGTTTTACGTTCATGAATAGCCATTATCCTTTGTTTCATTATGCAAGTTAGCCGACGGAAGAAACAACTTGTTCACATAAAAGTGTTATTTTCTCAGATTTATCAACAGAGTATTTACAAAATGAAGGTCTCAAAATGTCCGTTGAACCCTCCCCTTTTGATTGACACCTTGTTCGACCCAATAGGAGCTTCCATGCCCCGTTGACAGCCCTCTAAAGCCAACTAGGTCTGTGCGTCCTGCCCCCCCGCCCCCCCCGCCCCCCCCCCCCCCCCCCACACTCGTTCTAAACAAATTTCTCGAACTGGCTTCGACTGGCTCTGAAATTAGCTCGTTAGCCTTGTAGCTGACAGCTAGCTGAAAATGCCAATACCTCATTTGTATGCGTCTGTGGAGCCTTCAAAATAACAGTCGATTGCGCAATATGGTTGACAGAATCAGTGTTCTTTGTGCGCCAATCCTTGGAATCAGATAAAGCACTCCAATGTGTTCATGCTTCAGTTTTTGTGTTTCAGTATTACTAATTAGGGATTTAGCTATTATATATGATAGTTCTAAGTACCACCTTTCATTAGAGATAACAATTATGAAAAATAATACCTTTTTATTTGACCTTGACCTTGGTTACAAAGGGTCATTTTGGAGTCTCCAAAAGACCCTTTTAGAAAATTCCTGGATGTACTCTTATAAAAACATGTGTCAAATATGAATATATTGTGGTATTATGTTTGACTTTTGATTTTAATTGGGTAAGGCTTCAACCTGTGGTCCAATTTAGTCTTCCAGATAATACCTACCACCTCTAGGCCTATTCAGGCCTCTGTTTTCAAAACAAAATCTAGGCGGAAATAGAAATTTTCACTTTCCTTGTGTTCAAGCTTCTATTACTCAACACTAGAAGGACTGACAGGGGTCCTGACAACAGGGGACATAACTTCAGAGTGTCAGCTTTCAAAAGAGATCATTTACATGCATGTACTCCAAATGGTTCAAGAACAGCTTCCAATTTACTTTGGGTATGCTGTTTAGGCGTTTTCAGGCAAATTTAACAGGAACATGAAAAGGTTAAGATCATTTACATAATATATATGAATGTATATGGAGCGTGATAAAAAGGTGACCTTGAAATTGTGGCGACGCAAGGAAAAATTTGGGTGCACCTAAATTTTGTGCTGGTGCACCTAAATAAAAAAGTTAGGCGCACCAGTGCAACCAAGGCAACAAGTTAGTCTGGAGCCCTGTATACATCACGATATATTCGTTTATCTTAAGATTTGTAGTTGGCTAGTCTACAGAACTCAGATTTGGATGGGGTACGGCAGGTGTGTCGCATGAGTTTAATTTTCCAAATTATGCAGTGCTTTGCCAGAGAAAAAGAGCTAGGCTAATATTGCTTTCAACAGTACGTTTATGGGATAACAAGAACAGTTGGTTCAATATTTGTATTGAGCTAGATAAAGTATTACATGGCTTAATACTCGACTGTTGGCCTACAACATTTTTTTCACAATTCTAACTAAAAAACGCATTCTGGTAGATTGTTCTTATTCGCGCACATGCATGGCTTTCAGGTGGTGAAAAAGATTGCTGGTGTTTCCATCTTTGGCTAGCACAATTTGACGACACAACTTACAGAGTACACAGTACAAAGTGTTTGTTGACTTTCATTGGCTGGCACAATGCGTGCAGCATCCATGCTTGAATGTTTCTTTTGTAAAATATACAAATTTGAACTATCCCACTAGGCTGTATCACTTGACTTATATTTTATACCAAACAGAAACACTTTACTTAATACATTTAATAATATATTTTGATACCATGATATGGCTAAATCCATATCATGGCTAAATATTTATATGGCTAAATCCATATCATGGCACAACGCCATACCGGTATTTGCGTTCATACCGGTATACCGCCCACACCCAGCCTCGCACCCAGCCTCGCACCCAGCTTCGCACCCAGCCTCAGACCCAGCCTCCCACCCAGACAGTCCCTACTCTATCTGGTCGCAGCAGACCGGTGCTGTTTGGGTCAGCAGGGACTCAGGTCCAAGCCACACACTGTGCAGACCTCTACAGAGAAACACTTTCATATCACCCCTTGTGCTGCCAGATAAGCAGCAGAGGAAAGAAATGAAACATTTCCTACTGCTTTCATCTCGATTCCCGTGGCGCATATACATATGAATAAAGCAGGGCAGTCTGAACACATCACAGTTCACTCCATCATGATCAGTGGATGAGTCTGGGAGAGAAAAAGGGGGAAAAAGCGACTTGGAAGGCAGGATGAGAGCCCCCCTGGGTAATAGGTTCTCAGAGAGGGAGCGTGCAGTCCCGGCCGCCATGTCACAGATCATTTCCAGGCCGTTTACACACTGCAGCAGGGCTCTGGGCCCCCGGACAAGCCTGCCTCCACAAACCTGACAAGTTGCCAGATTGATTTTGCCGGAAGTGTGAAGCGCAGCTATGGAGAATTTACAGGAGACTCCACCAGAGCGCTGATCTCAGCTGAGCCCAGGCCACTTCCCTGCATCTAACCTGAAAGACAGGAGGACATTTCCCTTCCGTCATCCGTGTGATCAGCACACACGACTATAGCAACTTAACTGTTCATGAGACAGTATTGACTCCGTAATCCCTGTATTAACAGTAGTTAAGTGAGCATATTTAAAATGTT
The DNA here is from genome assembly GCF_963692335.1 of Osmerus eperlanus. Classification (NCBI taxonomy): domain Eukaryota; kingdom Metazoa; phylum Chordata; class Actinopteri; order Osmeriformes; family Osmeridae; genus Osmerus; species Osmerus eperlanus. The sequence continues at coordinate 791,471 of NC_085022.1, forward strand.
TTGAATGTTCCACAGTAGGGCTGAACAATTAATTGCATTTGCGATGTGACAAAACAAGATTTTGTAATCGCAGCGGCTGCGATTTTACTTTGGTCACGTGACACGCGAGAGTAAAGCAGTTTGCAGACGAAGGATCAACTTTGCACGTTACACTTTACCTTGACCTGTACGATGGCCTCAGGCTCGACAGAACCTGACACTACAGACACTTTGCCAATTTTTCTTTAAAAAAAGATGCTGCGCAGTGTCAAGTATTGGGCAAAACCTGCCTGGCTAACATTGCTACCTCACGGGGCAACACCACCAACCTAATTCGGCCCTAAAAATACACCACAAAGCCATGTACGATGCATAGCTAAAATTCTGAACACCAGTGTGTCAAATAAGCCAAATAACACCCGACAGGATCACTGATCGAAATGTTTCAAAGCCTAACTCCATATTCATATACGAAATTACTCAAGCAGTAACTGCGTTCATCACAAAAGATATGATGCCCCTTGGTGATACACATACAGTAGGATCACTATGGCTGTGTCAGTGCCATACTGTTTCTGTTAGGCTACTGACTGGATCAGAAATGTTCAGACAGTGTTTCTTTTTCTTTTAAGATTTAACCTTTAGATGCGTGAGTTCTAAATATTTCCGACGGTCCCCACAGCGCAAGTTTTTTTTCCCGAAACGGTAGATAGCTAGCTTTAGTTAAGAAAGTGCAACGCACATGTTATTAGCCTACGTTTAGCTTTGATTTACCAAAATGTTTTAGAAGAGGTACAGGCGGTATGTTACCGCCTTTTTTTTTATATAGCGCTAGATCACAAAATAAGTCATTTAAGGTTACCTTTTCTATAAAACAGATCTATAGCTTGCTCTTTTATCAAACACACTAAATGGACTTATGTTATTTATCTTATTTACACGACGGAAAGTCATTTCTGTCTCATGGTCGTTTGCCTGCACTTTGGCTCGTTAGGTGAAAGCTTGTTCTTTCATAGTGTTCCTACTGAAAGGTAACTCAGGCTCAAAATATAGGCCCATGTTTTAAAAGCAGTGGATTAAAGATCCTATTCACAGACAAGTGCTCTAATTAGGCTTCAATAAAACTGCTTCCAGGCATGTTTCAAGCGGAATGCTGGAGAGTTGAGTCGACAGTCACTGGAATTCCACAAGTCTAAGATATGAGACTTGCAACTTGTCGTAACTCAACTACAACTTTAAGAGCTAGGCATGTCTTATTGAGACTCAACTGGTGGTTTGTACTGCGGTGTGAAACAGGCAGAACCCATGACAATCATCTAAAGTTACGACACAGGACTGTAAAACATTCCAGAAATGCAAAGGGCCTAGATTTTATCATCGTTAGATAGATAAATCAATGTAAGTTTTTTGTTCCTTTAATAAAATGTATTTAACCTAGTTGTGAAACTCTTCATAACAGGCCAAATCCCCTGATGAGATCAGAAAATAGAGTACTTTTTAAAAGAGCACCCTTAACTACTACAATCAAAACAGTGTGATGTCAGAAATAAACAACATGAGCCCTTGTCCCTTTAGTCCAATTAAATTATTTTCTTGAAGAAAATAACATCCTGGAAGTCTCGCAGTCAGGTTTCAGGAAATATCACAGTACTGAAACTGCTCTCACCAAAATAATTAGCGACCTCAGACTAAACTCTGATGCAAATAAAGTCTCTATCCTTATCCTGTTAGATCTCAGTGCAGCATTTGATACAATTGATCACGAGATCCTAATCAATAGACTGTAAAAGCTTATTGGGTTCACGGATAGTGTATTGAACTGGCTGAAATCATATATCACAGGAAGGAAGTTTTATGTTAGTTTAGGTGACCATAGGTCCAAGAAACATGAGAACTGCTACGGGGTTGCTCAAGGAAGCTGCTTAGGTCCATTACTTTTTTCTCTTTATATGTTACCACTCGGCGACATAATCAGAGAACATAACATAGATTTCCATAGCTATGCGGATGACACACAACTATATATATCCACTGAACCCAACGATGCAACGGCCATCAATTCCATTACCAACTGCCTGTTGGCAATAAACAAATGGATGAATGATAACTTTCTTAAATTAAATGAAGACAAAACCGAAGTCCTACTATGTGGCCCCAAATCCAAAAGAGAGATGCTTATTAAGAATCTTGGAGGCTTAACCCCCTGTCTTAAACCAGAGGTGACGAGTCTCGGTGTAATCCTGGACTCAGATTTGAATTTCAACTCTCACATTAATAAAGTGACCAAAACAGCTTTCTTTCACCTGAGGAATATAGCAAAGGTACGACCATTCATAAACCAAAATGATGCAGAGAAGTTAATTCATGCTTTTATATCCAGCCGGCTGGACTACTGTAACGCACTTTTCACTGGTCTTCCCAAGAAAACCACTGAAAGACTACAGCTCATTCAAAATTCTGCAGCTAGATTATTAACCAAAACTAAAAGGAGAGAACACATTAGTCCTGTCCTAGCTACTTTACACTGGCTCCCTGTTACTTTCAGAATTGACTTTAAGGTCCTTTTCCTCACATACAAAGCTCTACACGGACAAGGACCTAGCTACATTGCTAACTCCTTTATAAACTACACACCAGCTAGAACACTGCGATCATCAAATGCAGGCCTATTAGAGGTCACCAGAAGCAGTCATAAGAAGATTGGTGATTCGGCCATTGTCAATTACGCCCCAAAACTATGGAACAAATTACCCATAAATATTAGGGAAGCAAACACTCTAGACATTTTTAAAAGACAGCTTAAAACCTACCTTTTTACCGAAGCATTTAAGTAATTTTATCCCAAAAGGGTTTTCCTACTTTTTAAAGTTGTTTTCTCTCTTGAACAGAGATCTTATTGGGATTTTTATTTTTGTTTGAATTGTTTATCACTTGTATTATTGTTTTTATTGATTTTATGTAAAGCACCTTGAGCTACAATTCTTGTATGAAATGTGCTATATAAATAAAGTCTTACTTACTTACTTGTCTCATAGTCTCATAGTCCCATCCCAAGCCTGTGCTGAAAAATTTGGAATCATTTACAGATTCAACAAGAAATCTGATTAAGATGTTGAGAGCACATGTAAAACAGATGGACCCACTGTTGCACAACAAACAACTGAACATGAACCAACTGCATGAAGTGTTCATGGTCAAGTGGTTGTTGCAAGAGGAGTTCAATGCCCTTCCAACAACACAGTAGTTATACTGGGGCTAAGGTTAATGTTCACCAGCCCTCCACAGGTAATAAACCCCTGTCACAACTAGAGATCCAACCCAGTAACAGATATTACACACTCCACACCACACTTTCAGAGTCCCAGAGAGTCTTTCAAGTAATAAGCCCCCGTTCAAGTGTTGAGCATTAAATTAGCTGCATAGTCTGAAGAGATCTTGGGACGAAGCTGCAATACAGTACATAAAAAGTATTTCATTCTGCAGAAATTGTGTAAATGTTTAATGTAACAAATTAAAATTTTAATAACACATCAATTGTTATCATTTGTATAATATTACAGCTCATCTTCGTTGGTCAAAGGCACAATCTTTACCCGGACAAGTGACTTTTGTGCATGGAAAAGTGAAATGTAAATGTAGGCTACTTGTCCAAAGGACCATGCATTTAATTGGCTTTGACGTCCATCAGGTCTCGGCAATTCCTCATTTTCCCTCTCACGTCTAACAGGTTCGAAATTATACGGCTGCGGCCATCATACATATTGTAGTTCTTGCCACCTCTTCCTCATCCCAGTCAGTCGCCATAGTTCTAGTACTAGGCTGAGGCTACTCTCCTCCACGTCTCCCCAACGTGACGTCATCACCGAATTGCGCTAATTAGCTAATGCTAAAACCTTCAAAAACTGGTCTTTAACACCATTTGTAGATTTCTTAAATGATATACATATCTTGAGTGCTTTATGTACCCATTAATCGACAGTGGTGGTTAACCTGAAAGATGGCCTTTAAGGGCCAGTCAGTCCCTCTCCTACACCAGTACTCCTGGCTGGAGTCAGTCCCTCTCCTACACCAGTACTCCTGGCTGCAGTCAGTCCCTCTCCTACACCAGTACTCCTGGCTGCAGTCAGTCCCTCTCCTACACCAGTACTCCTGGCTGCAGTCAGTACCTCTCCTACACCAGTACTCCTGGCTGGAGTCAGTCCCTCTCCTACACCAGTACTCCTGGCTGGAGTCAGTCCCTCTCCTACACCAGTACTCCTGGCTGCAGTCAGTCCCTCTCCTACACCAGTACTCCTGGCTGAAGACCCTCTCCTACACCAGTATTCCTGGCTGAAGACCCTCTCCTACACCAGTACTCCTGGCTGAAGACCCTCTCCTACACCAGTACGCCTGGCTGCAGTCAGTCCCTTTCAAATCACAGGTCCATAACACTGCAGAACACTCTGCAGCCAGGCACTAAATCACAGGGCTGTTTCCTTGGCACACATTATTGATCAATTAAACCCTTAAATGAAGTCAGCCTCGGTCCTAAAGGAACAGTTTAGGCCTCTACTGATTTCCAAATGACCGTAATTCAATAAATCACCTTTAATAACTAGGGTTTTCTCCCTCACACCAGCTGTTGAAGCAGGAAGGAATCTGACCTTCCCGTGGCTGGAGGAGCCTGACAGAGAGGTCACAGAGAGGTCACAGAGGGGTCACAGAGGGGTCACAACACAGAGTCAGAGTTGGAAGGCTGTTGTGGGGGGATTCCAGCACTCTGCCTGTTCTGGTTAGACTCAAGTGATTACTGATGTCTCTGATGAATGTTTAGAAGTCAGCAAGTGTTGCTTTCCTGCTTAGGAGGACCAAGCTTATTGTACCATTTCATTCACCAGAGATTCACTTGGATCAGCTAAAGCGTTGGGGTCGATACTTTAAAATCTCGATAAAATTCACAACTCTAAATGGAGTTCCATCATCCGGCCGCAGTTCTTCAAAGTGTATCTAATTAATATGTGATCAGCTGGAGTCTTTGTACATCATATTTGCATTCAGTTACATCTTAAAATGATTACAATTGATATGACTCGCTAAGAGGACTCAATTGAAATCGACTAGACCTCAAACCTGATAAACAACATTTGAATCAAAAATTACATATGGGCTGTAAGTGGTTGGAAACGCATGGTTCTATAAACTAGGGCACCTTTGACACAGGAGAACACAGCCATGTCTAATGACATACAGGATGCATTCATCCAGAGAGATTCTTGCGTCTGCTAAATTACTAAATGTAAATGAATGAATCCTGTATGTCATTAGACATGGCTGTGTTCTCCTGTGTGTCCGTAGTTTATAGAACCATGTGTATACCATATACAGTACCAGTCAAAAGTTTGGACACATTTTCCCACTCAATTGAATGGGAAAATGTGTCCAAACTTTTGACTGGTACTGTAGATCAGTCCTCAACAGGACTGATCTGAACAGGACTGATGAAACAGAACTGATCTGAACGGAACAGAACTGATCTGAACTAGGGGTGGGCGGTATGAACAGTATAGAAATATACCGGTATGAATTTGGCCTACTATATGGATTCTGACTATACCGTGTAGCCCCGGTAGAGCCAGGCACGGCATCAAATTATCTTACAGAGCTTTAAAGAATATCGCAATCAATCAACGTCAACATCGCAAGCAATCTTACTAGGGAGTGCTCCAATCAGGATTTTTGGGGCCGATCACCGATCGCTAGAAGCAGTATCGGCCGATACAGAGTACCGATCACCGATCTTTTTTTAATCCTAAATTCTTACAGGCCCTTAGTATGTTAGACCTTGTACCATTAGTAGTTAGTATAGTTAGACTTGTACACCACTATTCTATACAAGATTTATGATCCCTATATGTTGAATGTATGCACCTTCCTGCCAAAGTAAATTCCTTTTCTGTGCAAACTTTCATGGCGACTAAAACCCTTTCAGATTCTGATTAAGGGGTCTGTTTGAAGCCTTCTATTTATCATGTAGCATTATCTATTTAACTATTTTTAACAACAATGTATATTAAGTATAACAATGAAGAGTTGATAAAATATCATGAAACAACTGTTTATTTAGTGGCAGGAAACGTTGAACATATTCCACTCTCTTTCTTAGAGACGCTTTTTAGAGACGCAACATAAACCATAGCAGCTTATGCTGGGTTATTGATAACCGCTTATAAATAAACAAATGTAACTATCCTGCCGAATAATAAATTACAAAAACAGAATAAACAGTCTTTATTTTTAACTTTAGACTATAAAATCTGCAACCTGAGAGGCCGGGGTGGCTGAGAAGCCAGGGGGCTGAGAGGCCAGGGGGCTGAGAGGCCAGGGGGCTGAGAGGCCTGAGGAGGACAGAGGACTTGGCTGATGAACACTGGTGTGTTTACAGTCATACACTTGTAAATTAGATCAGGGTGTTATGGAAGGCATGTCCTGGGTAAGGAGACAGGAGGAATAACATGGCTGTTGTCTAGGTAACTATACTTTTAAAATCTCAAGACAGATTTTAGCGCTCTGCTTATGGTTTTAAAGGGGTCATTGACTTGATTGAATTAAAAAATGTAGCTGTAAAACAGTCGGTTTTGAAAAAGCAGCCACCTATTTTGGCTCTGGCCTGTACCTTTGTCACGCCCCAAAATTTGCTGCGCGCTGCTCTGTGTACTTCCACGGAATTACAAAGAAGAACGTTTTTCAAGGATATTGAAAATAGACTACGGTGGTAAATGCAGTGTTCCAGGCTGTACAGGGAATGCTGACACTTTTCAGAGTCTTCCCAAGGAACCAAACACCCGACGGGCTTTGATGATTGTCTATGAGAAGATCCCTGTGCAGTTCAACCCTCAATTACACATTTGCTCGAACCATTTCACCAAGGACAGTTTTGAAAACCTGGGACAATGTAAAGCAGGATTTGCTATGAAGCTGTTGCTGAAAAGATGTGCTGTTCCGACCTTATGTTCATCACAACCGCAAGCTGTAGTATGATGTTGTCGCTAACAGTTATTAGCAATGCTACATATCCTGCATCGGTAGAATGTGGGATGATTTAGTTTATTGGCAATGGGGCTAATGTTATTTCATGTTCCTGACTGTTTCATTCAAATAAATAAAATGTGTTGTCATGTAAATCTACAATTCAAGCTGCATGTTTGTCCAGATTTATTTTTCAGCAAGATAGCTACAGATAATTTAAGCTGAGTTGAATCACGATAGTTTGTTTGCTAAGCTGTAGTGCTAACGTTACCCACCTATGTCAATCTTGTAGGGTGAAGTCCTTGGGCAAGGCACTTGCCCAAGGACACAACGTTATTTCGCACGGCCGGGAAATCGAACCGGCAACATTCTGATTAATAGCCCGATTCCCTAACCGCTCAGCCATCTGACCCTCTTGATCCAATCACCCCTTTAAAAGGGATTCAGGAAAACGCCTTTTTCTGTTTTTAGTACTTTACGTCTAATAGTCTGAATGGACAATGAAACTGATTATATAAAAAAACTGATCCGTAATCAATACTCAGGGAAACAATGTGTTATAGTCTTCACAGGAGAAGAGATCATCAAGGGGTCAACCGTTTACCATCTCCCTGTGACGAGAAGAATAAAGTCATCATCCTGGGCTATTTAACACTCCAAATGAAAGGTGCCAGCAGAAAAAAAACTACTAAGAATATTCCAGGATGTAACGCCTAGCTTGTATAATGATGGTCATAGAAACTCCTATGTCAAACTGTCTTCCTGACTGCAACCCTGTCAGACCTGATGGTGGTCGTTAGGATGTTATCTGCAGTCTAATTTCACTACCGCAACCCTCGCAAAAGCAATCTAGCCCACGGATTGATTTGCCTCGCCTCACCAATTCGCAGCAAATAACATTCACTGGGTGGCAAAACATGCACAGTTGAGAAATTGACTTTCCGCAGACTGGAGGACGAGGGAGGCATCAGTGAGACGATCACTGCTGAAAGGGTAGACCGAGAGTGATCCACGAGAACACAAACAGGAAGCTGACGTCCTCCCAGCATGCACTGCTCCAGCCTCTCCTGCCTCCACACACCGTGACCCAGTTCAGAGGGAGTGTGTCACTGGCCCCCCCAGGGAGCTGCCTCCATGAACGAGTCAGTCCAGCCAGTCTCTCACTGGCACATTTATTTTGCAGAAAAGAGTTTTCCAAAACCTCAATTTTGAAAAGTAAAAAAAAGTTGAGATGTCGGGGAATAATTCTGGTGAGGTCGAAATCCTAAAAATATCCAGCACTAATCTTTAATTTAAGCCTTGACACAAATAAAAGTTTACACCCATCAAGTCAGTGCTTAATTATATGAGGATAAAGACTGCCTTATAAAACACATGGGCCAACCAGATAAGCTGATCAACCTACTGCTCTAAACTGACAGCTGTCTAGGTGCACTAAGTCTGTCTGTGAGTCAAGCTAAGCAGGTGTAAATCACAAGAGAATCCCAGAAGAGTGATTAGGGGAAATCCTTGGTGGTGGCACGGTCTAGGTAACGAAGCATGGTATGCTTGGTATGCTTAGTATGTTTACGTTGCAAAACGGGTGAAAGACGAGGATGCGGAATCCGAGCAGTGAGCTGAACTCCAGCTCTCTGTCACAACGCTCGGAGGAAAAAACACCTACAAGACAGAAGACAAACTACACCTCATTAACATCAGAATAACAGGGGTTTCTATGAAATTGGAGTTCTACTCATACATTGTGGAGATCAGTCGAGAATCTAAGCAGTCCATGTCAACTTCAACTTTCAACTTTATTTATCCTTCAAAGGGAAATTAGTGTGCAGCAGGGGTCAGAAACACATACACAAACAGAACAGCGCCAAATGCCTACAACATTACACAACACAGAACACATAATAGGAGACACACCTTCCCCCAAACCCCATGACAGGGTCCAATTGGGACAGTAATGGCCATTGGCAGGAAATAAATACGTAATTAATTAATTAAAAATCTAGATGTCAGCCAAGTGAATTTAGGTTCCTAATAGCCACAGGAATGAAGGAATCTCTGGCACGACCAGTTCTCAACCTAGGTTGCCTAAAGCGACGACCAGAAGGGAGCAAATTAAACTACGAAAAGTGGATGGTCAAGGCAGTTTAAAATTAGTTTAGCCTTACCCATAACCCGTTTATCATTTACATTTACATTTAGTCATTTAGCAGACGCTCTTATCCAGAGCGACTTACAGTAAGTACAGGGACATTCCTCCAAGGCAAGTAGGGTGAAGTGCCTTGCCCAAGGACACAACGTCAGTTGGCATGACCAGGAATCGAACTGGCAACCTTCGGATTACTAGCCCGATTCCCTCACTGCTCAGCCATCTGACTCCCGTTATCATATATATCTTGCAACTGGGCTAACTGTACCCCAACCACCTTAGATGCTACCTTTACCAGCTTTGCAAGCTTACGCTTGCTGATCTTTGGAAGACCACTGTACCACACCACAATGCCAAATGTCAAGACAGATTCAATAAAACACTGGTAAAACTAAGTCATCAAAGTCGTGCACACCCTGAATGATTTCATCTTCCTCAAAAAGAAAAGTCTCTGTTGGGACTTTTTACAGACAGCCTCAGTATTGCTCTAAAAAGATAACTTGTTGTCGATGATGGTTCCTAAATATTCATATTCAGCTACAATGTCAACATTCTTGTTATGAATAACAGTTTGCGGAACATTGTGCTGTGAATTACGGAAATCAAAAATTAAATCCTTGTCAGAGCATGTCCTCTAACCAGGAGAGTGGAGACATCACTGTTCAGCTTCTGAAGCTAGAACCACCAGGCCATACATCATTTATAGAACACACAGTCCACTGGAACCTTGAAAGGTTTTATTTAGGTCTCCTGCACTGGGCTGGGCCTGGCTCAGACTTAGGTTAAACACAACTGAATATGATCTGAATCAGTGGTCGACCCATGTCAAACCACAACTTCGACCTCAGATGTGAGACAGTGCCAGACAGATGGTTTTAACAGGGCTTTGTTTGGTTCGACATGAGTCTTGACAACTCCCTCCAGTCAAAACAACAACTGTCTCCAAGGTGTTAGCTCTGCTGTCTACAGCCAGGCCAGCCTGCTAGCACGTCCTGCTGCACCAGCCCTGACCACACAAGCCTGGTTGTGCTGGGCCTATCCACAGAACCAGCCTGCTCCCAGCCCTGACCACACAAGCCTGGTTGTGCTGGGCCTATCCACAGAACCAGCCTGCTCCCAGCCCTGACCACACAAGCCTGGTTGTGCTGGGCCTATCCACAGAACCAGCCTGCTCCCAGCCCTGACCACACAAGCCTGGTTGTGCTGGGCCTATCCACAGAACCAGCCTGCTCCCAGCCCTGACCACACAAGCCTGGTTGTGCTGGGCCTATCCACAGAACCAGCCTGCTCCCAGCCCTGACCACACAAGCCTGGTTGTGCTGGGCCTATCCACAGAACCAGCCTGCTCCCAGCCCTGACCACACAAGCCTGGTTGTGCTGGGCCTATCCACAGAACCAGCCTGCTCCCAGCCCTGACCACACAAGCCTGGTTGTGCTGGGCCTGTCCACAGAACCAGCCTGCTCCCAGCCCTGGGGGACGGAGGAGGAGCAGATGGGGGGGGGAGGGAGAAGGAGCAGGAGTTGGGCGAGGGGACAGGCTAAACTGTGTTGTTTGTCTGGCAGCCCTCCCTTCTGCCGGCCAAGGATTATCCTGGAGTAGGGCTGCTGTTCAGTCAAGCACACACTCAGTAAAACATACTCAGTAAAACGCACTCAGTAAAATGCACTAATTTCTGATATAAATCAGAACCTTAGGCCTGGACACAGGCCTAATAGAAGATGTACGCTGCAGACTGGTCAAAATGTGCTGTTTCCGACGGATTAAGCTAACGATGATGGCAATGGATCCAACTGTGAGTCTTGTCTGATGATGTCCTGTTCCTGCTAGTTAGTAGGTTGCCTGGCCTTTCAGGGGCCAAGAAAACAAGATGTCAGCCACTACAAACACAACAGCATACTTACAACTATCAGATGTAAGGGCTTAAATACAACTTCGGACAAAATTTCATTTTATGTTTTACTACTTTTTCTTATTAAATTTTACCAGACAACCAACGTGATAAGATCATGTAGTAATTTAAAATAACCAGAAGTTATTTTGAATGTGTTTCAGATTCTGGTTGTTTGCCAATGCGTGCTCTGCTTCTATAGCAGTCTTATGTAGCTTTGTCCATCGCATGCAGATCTGCTCTAACACACATCTGGTTTCCACAATCCCGTCTACGTTTTCCACCACACGGAAAAACAAGGCACTAATTACTTATTGTAGCCAGTGCTAAGCAATCCTTCACCAATTTTGCTGAGCACAAAATAAATCAGTTTCATCGACCCAAGTCATCCTAGCTAGGGACATTACCAGAACGATAGCCTTCCATGCTCCTCTCTGCATTAAACTGTAAACAAGCCCCTTCACATCCAAGAGAGCACTCAATCATATTGATCCTTCTGCATGTCAGTATGCTCTGTAGAAATCTCCTCTGGGTGTTCTGCAGAAAAAAAAACTTTCCTTTTTTCCCTTCCTATAAAAGCTCTAATGCTTACTCGTGTGTTCTTAGTCATAACATCTACAGTAATGAATAGAACTTATCAAGAGGATACAGTACTGTATATTCTTAGTTTTGTTTTCTGCTGGCACCTTTCATTTGGAGTGTTAAATAGCCCAGGATGATGACTTTATTCTTCTCGTCACAGGGAGATGGTAAACGGTTGACCCCTTGATGATCTCTTCTCCTGTGAAGACTATAACACATTGTTTCCCTGAGTATTGATTACCGGATCCGTTTTTATATAATCAGTTTCATTGTCCATTCAGACTATTAGACGTAAAGTACTAAAAACAGAAAAAGGCGTTTTCCTGAATCCCTTTTAAATGGGTCACCCCAAAGCATTTCATGCTTTAATTCCAAGCAGAGAGTTTGTGTGCTTCTTATATGTTCTGGGTGGAATAAGTAGGTGAAATGTGAGTTATATAATTTAGCAACCGAGTTGATCTGTGAAATCAGAAAATCCCACTTAAGTAGTTCCGTATCCCTCCACCGGTAGAAAAGGTTTTTCCGTCACATTTTCTCCAGACAAACACTCTGGAGGCGCCCTGGATAAGTGTGGCCTCCTTAAGAGTTCTGTCAATCAGAACCCAGAGGCCATTCCTCCCACAGGAATCTCCTCCAGACCGAGACAGCCCAGGTCACACAACTGACTTCACTTCAGGAACTTTCCTCCAGAGGTGGGGAGGACTAGGCAGCAGAACCAGGGCTTGTACCAGTCCCCTGGTGGGACCGCTGGGCAGAAATATTCCAGGAAACACTGCAAACCTGACAGCTGTAGCCACAGGTCTGCCTTAACAAGGAAGAAACAGCACATCCTCCCCCCTCATCTGGTGTTGTCTCCCAGACGCTGTCTGCTCGTCTGCCGTCATGCTCCTGTCAGACAGAGAGGTTCAGAGAGCGGTCAGGAGCAGATAGACGCTTCCTATTTAACTCCCTGAGAGATGGGGAGCACAGCCAGCCTGCAGAAGCAACTCACTTCTAACGACTTAAACCAGAGACGTGAGGGGCTGGAGGAGATCCTAGCTCCGTTCCAGAGTCGTCGGCTGCTTGCACCAAGCAGACAGGTCGACCTGGGCTGACAAGTCCCTGGTGAGTGTTTTCGCATTTCCAGTAAGGTCGCCATTCCTGAACAGCTTAACAGATTCCATCTAAAAACAGAAACCCCAGTCTGGTATCAGAGCTTGTGTTTCCCTGCACAGGAGCTGGATCATGATGCATCTCTACAGCAGGACCCTGCAAGCCCTCCAAGGACCCTAGAGAAGGCTGAGTTGTGACTCAACAGATTCAACACAAAGCTTCATTAGAGCAGGGTTACTCAGGTCGTTCTCACCAGTCCCCCGAGGAATAACATCATTATGTAGTTCCTCCAGGAGCTCAGGACCACTTGTTTGGCAAATGAGTGGGCAGAGCCACGATCAAACCAGACTCGACACCAGGCCTGTTCACACCGGAGCTGAGGAAAGCACGGCCTGCAGTTTCACCTCAGCAGAACTGGAACGTGAGACACAGTACTGGTTCGTTCTCCTGGGGATCCAACTTTCACAGAGTGTATTTATAAAGTGGGCTAAACCTCAAATCTGGTAATTGCCATGTTGCCAATGTTCTAACAAGGAATCATTAATATCCAAGCATGGCTGTTGCGTTGACTAAACAGCACAGATGAGAGAAGCTGTTAACGCTGAAATCCTCAAAGCTCTTTTCACATGTGTCACCACTATCTTGGTGATAGCAACTGAGAAGTCATTAGAGGCCAGGCTTTTGAGGTGTCGATGCTTCTCACTGAACTGAGCAACGACATAGAGAAGCTCACATTCAGTCAGCACAGGCCGATAAGACCAGACCGAGGTCTTTGTTTTTAGATCAACTCAATCGGACTAAAAATGAGAGGATTTCAGCAGGTTTTTCCATGCGTGTGGCCTTGAGCAACACGAGCAGTCAGATCCCTGTTCTCCAGCTGCCCCAGAGCTGCAGGTCAGAGAACAGGGATGGAGCGTTCAGTGGTTTAACTGTGGTTAAGGTCAGGGGTGTTCCACTACAGCAGTGGGCTACAGCAGCTTCATAAATCTACAGCAGTCCCCTGGAGCACATCAATCCTATCTGGTTTGTCATCAGTTGATGTGCAGCCAATGAATCATTCCAGCGCAACTGATCCTCTGGGAAGGAATACTATCAGTGGTACGGTCTCCTCTTTAACATCAATGATATATAGAGATCCTGTTTGTTCTAATCCATGTTTCTCCTGTTCCTGCCATGACAGAGGTCTGAAGCATCCCAGCTCTTTAGCAACATGATCATATTTGACCCAATTACTGCTCGTTGACAGACACATTCTACTAAACCTACGACACGGGTAATTACTATTGTAGTAGGTCACACCAGCTCTGAGCTCATGCAACCAGCAGTGGACACAGGGTAGACCTTTACAGCAGCCTGGGCGGTCGAGAAGCCGAACCAGCAAGGAACCTGGATCTCTTCACATCTGTCACATGTTCAGGAGTCCCAGTATCTTCTGAGTAGAAGCTTTGGCCATAGCAGACCAAGGCTCGACATCTCAGTCCACAAGTACAGATGTCAGATGTCTATGAACAGACCTGAACAGCTTACTGATGACTTAATAAGGCATTATGGTGTCAACACCCAAAAAGTTTGTTCATTATTATGATAATTCAGGGCTCTAGAGTGCGACGAATTTGGTCGCACTATGCGACCAAAATGTGTACGGGTGCGACTAAATTTTTTCCTAGGTCGCACCGGTGCACCTAACCTCCTCGCATCCGCTGTCTCTCCACAAACGAAGCATTTGTTATCCTAAAACGGAACTGACACTCATGGTTGGATCATATCATGGTCTAAACCAATCAGAGACAGATGGGGCGGGTCTTTGCCTCTGATTGGCTGTGGTCCAGATATTCCTGTAGCTCCGTGCTGTGTGATTGAAATTACGACCTGAGCACAGTTTAGCAGACCTGGGCATTGTATGGCCCGCGGGCCATAACCGGCCACAGGCTGTCTCAATCCGGACCACGTGAGGTAAATCAAAAATTTAAAATAAATAAATGTGTTGAGCGGTAGTAAATATGTAGTCCTGAAAGACTACAGTGATCAGGCGATTTACATATGTGCGCTTGCGCAACCTCACCGACAGGAGAGTTAGCTGTTGGTTACCACTCGAAAATGAAAAACTTTGCCACTGATGAACTTTTAACAAGACATGGACTTCTAAGTATCTGTTTACTGAGGTCAAAGTGAAAGCTGTGAAGAAAAAAAACTAACGGGGACATAATAAGAACTTGACCGATTCAGTGGGCGCGGGCTGATGGTTTGCTAGTTGAACTGCAGACCCTGATCATTACCTGTCAGCTGTCCTTCGCATATCCACCTCAGACATTCAGACAGATTTCGATGCACTTGTTCAAGCCCACTGGATTTCCCTCACAGAACAAAATGAACTGAAAAAACGTATTGCTTTTTGTATAAAGTTGATCAATTCCACATCTTTAACATACTGCAAAACAACTTTTCAGTGTTTGTGAAGATTAACTGGTTACAAATAAAATGAAACACTGTTGTTGTTGTTTATACTGTTTATTACTTCTATAATCTTTCCTATTTGACCTACACCAAAATCAAAAATATTTATATAAATATTTACAGAATATCCTTATTCTTCTGATAACCAGTAGCAGCTAATCAAAATATATACTTTACTGCTTTTTACAATGGGAGAAAATGAATAGTGAGCAAATTGATGAGGCCCTCCAACACATTTCAGGTTTCTCATGTGGCCCCTTGTAAAAATGAATTGCGGACCCCTGAGTTACGAAGCTGGGCCATGGAGCTAACCCATGGAGCTAGGATTTTGATGCTAGGGAGAGTGTGGCAAGATGATTTAGCCAAGGCCATAGGGCAAGAAGGCCAAATTACAGGTGTTGGCCATCTGAAGGGCATGGGACAGCAAGGTGGGACCCGCTATAAGACTATAAGCCATGAAATGTTAGGTCTCAGTTCAGGGAAGCACTTTTAAACTGTAGCACTTTCTATTTTGAAATGTTTTATTTTGCTTAAAATGTTTTAGTTTGGTAGCTCAGTGAAGCACTTAAAAAAAAAATTTTTTATATATATATATACAGTATGATTGTGCTTCAAATAAAAAATATATTTACCTACACCTTATTCTTGTTTAAGATCATTTACATAAGATATATGAATGTATATGGAGCGTGATAAAAAGGTGACCTTGAAATTCTGGCGACGCAAGGAAATATTTGGGTGCACCTAAATTTTGTGCTGGTGCACCTAAATAAAAAAGTTAGGCGCACCAGTGCAACCAAGGCAACAAGTTAGTCTGGAGCCCTGTAATTATATGAACATTTATAGGGCTGTCCCCGACTAAGATTTTCTTTGGTCGACCAAGACTCGACTAAAACGTCTGAAAATCGACTAATCGAAATTTGAAACGCTTTTCTTTTTTTTCACAAAAAAAAAACGTACAAACATTTTCCCAATCTGACTCAATGGCTGCTGGAAATTGCAGATTCAGCCGCTATTAGCCTACTAATAATAAGACTCGTATCACCAGTCCTGTTGTAGCCGAATGCCGATGGTATTTAGTATCTCTTACAATGTACTACAAATTAAAAATATTGTTTGTTTAACATGAAAATCATCAGAGCGCGCTTATCACTGCCTGAAAACTTGCAGCATGCGAACTTGCGTAGCTAGAAGCTGAGGGGGGAACATTGCAACAGCTCAAGATTTTGTTGTCTTGGCCGGAGAAGATAATGTCATTCGATTTGGATGTGATTCTTATAATAGGCATATTCATTTTTCAACCCAGCGTGTTAGCATTAGCGAAGTAGGGCTAGGCCAACTTAGGTTTTTCAGGTGGCAGGCTACATCATATTCGACGTCAAACTATGAAAAATAAACCGTTGTTTGCAGAGTTTGCATTCAACGTTTTTCGAGTCACCCGGTACTTTGTAAATGTAAATGTACTTTAATGAAATGCTGCCATACCACAGATTTCTTTGCCACTTTGACCAATAACACCGACAAAGTAGGCTATGGCAGAGTTTGTAGTTCGGCAGCCAATTGTGCTCGTGCCGTGTGCAAAATACCAAACCAAAACAAAGCGCAGATTAACGAAAGGGAAAACAGTAACACCTTTTCTTTTAAATTATTTATTTTTTGAGTTGCTTTATTTGTCTTTAATAATATAATCTACAATTTCTGTAGAACATTTCGTTAATTCAGCAATGATGACACAAGCGGGAATCAGATCTCACACTGCCATATGGCAGCTCGACTAAAAAAAATCTTAGTCGACCAAGAGCATATCGACCAGAAAATCGACTAGTCGACTGAGTGGGGACAGCCCTAAACATTTAACTTTTGTCCTTGATTCCTCCTGTCTACCTTGTAATTGACTGTTGCAGATTTCATGTGAGCACACACACAATAGTCATTTAGCAGACACTTTCATCCAAAGCGACTTCCAAGAGAGAGCTTTACAAAAAAGTGCATCTAGGTCAATGATCATAAACAACGAGATAGCCCCAAAAACATTGCGGGTAGCCAAAACATGAAGCAAACATTGTGAAAAGCAAATAAGTGCCAATGGATAGAACCAGAAGAGCAGGTAGTTAAACAAATTACAATTAAACAACATGATCCTCGAAAGTTTGGATAAAAGCAACAATAATATAATTCACAGCGAGTACAAGTAGTTAAATCAGTTACAACTAACCAACAAGTGCAACAAGTCCCTCAACTAGAGAGGGTACAATTTCTGGGGAAATTGTAGGGTGTGCTTGCTTGCGTCGGTTGCACAGGGGTCTGTTTTTGAATGACATTTTTACAACTGATTTCTGTATATTTTATATGAAAATGCATACTTATTATTTATAAAGATTAAATAGATTTAAAAGCATTTTTTTTTGCTGCTCATTTACAACTGAAAATACGAGTGAAGTGTAGAATGAAATAGATGTCTTCTCATTTCCCGTGCAAGAGGCAGCCTCATCGTTGAATCAAAACGAATAAATTTGGCAGACCGGTGTAAAAATGGACCTAATCTCTATGATTTAAACGTCATTTTAAGTTTTTCCCTTCTCGTGATATTTTCAGGCATGTAGCCTACTCATTGCATTCATTCATTAATTAAGAACCCCCTTTGAAGATTATTCTACGACGTTACCCGGCAGTAGAAGATGGAATTGCGATTCAGACAGTCCCATCTGCTAACTGAAAATATGCCCCCCAAAACGTAAATAAGCTTGACATTTATTTAGTGGAA
Organism: Osmerus eperlanus; assembly: GCF_963692335.1. Taxonomy (NCBI): domain Eukaryota; kingdom Metazoa; phylum Chordata; class Actinopteri; order Osmeriformes; family Osmeridae; genus Osmerus; species Osmerus eperlanus. The sequence continues at coordinate 809,379 of NC_085022.1, forward strand.
AATCGCTCATTCATAAAAAGCTCACTGGTAGCGATCATTGTCAGTAACAACGCAAAATGCGACATAGCCCTGTGTGGAGAAGCTGTCCCGGTAAATTGTACTACTACGGTACAGTACTAGTAGACTACTGCTGTGTTCGTCTTGGTAGCGATTGCGTTGGTTGAATTGGATTTAACGTTCCGTTGTACGGTTTAGGCTGAAATAAATTATTTTCATGAACAGATTGACAACGTTTAGGCTGTGGCAATGAAGTTCAGGTTAGTAGTTAGATAGACTTTTGATTTAAGTAAGGGGAGTGCCGAACATGTTCTGTCGCCGTTTGACTTCCTAAACAGCTGTGTAAGTTAGATGTTTTTGTCGTGTGTCTCGCGTAGGCTACAGCGTTGCAATGAGCAACACTGGTTTGAAACCACAGGTAATGATAATTTCACCAACAAATCGTTTACTTGTAATGTAATGTCACAGTAAATCCTACAAAGAAAATGTATTTGTGAGGAATATTTATTTTTACGATTGAAAACAGATGCATCATAGACCACTGTGGTGTGTTGCCCGGGCAACAGAGGCTAATGTCATGCTAATGCTTCAGTGAAATAGTAGACTACCGTTTCCGAAAGTAGATGTGGGCCTACTTCCTTAATAATATCAGCTATTGTACATTACATTTCATAAGTGTTTCACATCACAAAGTAAAATGAGTAAATAGTTATCACCCTGGCCTCTTTGCTTGTGGCGTTTCTGCAGCTGCCTTGCAGTAAAGCTATAGTTAGCCTAGCTATCCCCCAAGTTAACAGATGCAAAACGAATGTTCTGCTACAGGTAGTCACGCGTGTTTTCGTGACGTTAGTGACGTAGTGACGTTAGTAACGTCAGTGACTGTGGCTAGCAAATTAGCCACCGTTAGCTTCACTTTTCACCACAAAAACGCAATTTCTACTTAAACCATGCAACGGAACGTAAATAAAAATACAACCAACGCAATCGCTAACAAGACGAACCTTTTGACACCGCCGTTGTGTATGTAGTCCAAATATTGACTGATCCTTAGGGGGGCGAAAATAAACAATAACTAGAAACGGCTGTTCCTGCGAAACAGCAGTGAGAATGCTGAAAACCTGAATGGGGATAGCTGACCATGCTAAAAAAGCGGAAAATTGTGAAAATTTAGTAGAAAGTTATAAGCTGAAGCTTCAAAGCAACCGAAAGGTATTTTTGAAAGGGGCTGGAGCAGCATTCCAACAATGATTTGAAAGTATTTACCATTACTTTTAAAGGGAGAATAATTTGCACAAAACCCTTTATATTTTAAAAAGTATAAAAGTGAGAAATTAGAAAATACCCGCAAGCTGAAATGAATTTCAAAAATGTGTGAGTCACACAAGAGGCAGTGTGGAAGCTGAACTGCATCATATTAACAAAGCTAAGAGCTAAAATAGCCTACAATGTGGGAGAAGCTGAAAGCTGAACTGTTAAACAGAAGAAGAAGTAGGCTAGCTAGTCGTAACAAGAATATTATCGTTTTAACAGATTAAATTATAGTTGGGATAGTATTAGCAGTAGGTAAATAACTAGAAACGTCTGTTCCTGCGAAACAGCAGTGAGAATGCTGAAAACCTGAATGGGGATAGCTGACCATGCTAAAAAAGCTGAAAATAGTGAAAATTTAGTAGAAAGTTATAAGCTGAAGCTTCAAAGCAACCGAAAGGTATTTTTGAGCTGGGGCTGGAGCAGCATTCCAACAATGATTTGAAAGGATTTACCATTACTTTTAAAGGGAGAATAATTTGCACAAAAACCTTAATATTTTAAAAAGTATAAAAGTGAGAAATGAGAAAATACCCGCAAGCTGAAATGAATTTCAAAAATGTGTGAGTCACACAAAAGAGGCAGTGTGGAAGCTGAACTGCATCATCTTAACAAAGCTAAGAGCTAAAATAGCCTACAATGTGGGAGAAGCTGAAAGTTGAACTGTTAAACAGAAGAAGACGTAGGCTAGCTAGTCGTAACAAGAATATTATCGTTTTAACAGATGAAATTATAGTTGGGATAGTAATAGCAGTAGCAGATGTAGCCTACCATTGAGTGTGTTTACTCGGCTTTCTTAGTAGGATTCAATGTGTTGATGGAATGAAACATACAGCAGTAGGGCCGATACAGGAAGACACGGCGACACTTTGTTGAAGAAGGATGATGGTGCAAGTTTTGGCCGTGGAGCATACAACGATTAATAAAAAAGAAGACGCGTTTATTGAGTAATCGCATAACTAATTACACATGTAAACGGAGTAATCGTATTATTGGCATAAACCGACAATTGCTAGTAATCGTGTTTCTCATGGTCAAGTAAACGTACCAATCACCTGTGTGAGAGACTGAGTGGTGCGTGTCTGTCGTTACGGTGATGGTGCAGCTATGATTGCTAACGCGCTGAGGGCAGAGAATAAGAGAAATGTAGCTAGAATCCACACCTCAAACAAGATAACCTAGACGCAAAACTGTACGTCCAATCCAAAATATAAGGATATTTTCCGAGACCCAAGACTCTGCCGAAACCAGAGATATTCTTTATATATCTGTGCAGTCAGAAATACGACTCTACCTGCAGTTTCAAAAACGTGTTCCTTTTGCTTTCCTGGTGCTTGTTTGTTTGGTTGCCACGGTGATGGCGCAGCTGTGATAGCTAACGAGCTAGGCAGAGAGAAAAACGAACATTTACCTAGCATCCACACCTCAAACAAGTTGACCTAGACGCAAAACGATACGTCCAATCCAAAATATAAGGATATTTTCCGAGACCCAAGACTCTGCCGAAACCAGAGATGTCCTTTATATGTCTGTGCGGTCAGAAATACGACTCTATCGGCAGTTTCAAAATCTTGTTCCTTCTTGCTTTCTCTGACTGATTTTACTCACCTCTCCATTGAAGTTAGTGAGAGAATTTGAAAGGCTGCTCTCGCTTCAAGGCTCATAGCTGAAAATCTGTAAATGTGAGCTCTTTAGTAGTTACATTGGCTGAAAGAGGACAATTTTTCCTACATTTTAAGGTATAACTTGTTTCTGTAAGTTAAACTATATGAACGTTAGAGGAATTTGTTTGACAAATTAGTTGAATATCAGAAAAAGAGCAGCAAGCAGAGTGTGCCACTCTGCTTGCTGCTCATTCATAAAAATCAAGAAGGAGCAAACATTTTAATGTATTTCAAACTGTCATAATTCAAAATTGGCTGAACATTTGAAAAAGCTGAATCATTTGTGAATAGCTGAATGTCTTGTGAACATTTTAAAGGTTGAATGGTGTCTCTAGCTGAAAGTAAGCTGAAGTAGTTACGTTTGAAAGAGGAGGAAGCTTTTTAATGATTTGAAAGGATTTACCATTACTTTTAATGGGAGAATAATTTGCACAAAAACCTTAATGTCTTAAAAAGTATAAAAGTGAGAAATACCAAAAGTCATAGCCATCATCTCCTGAAGGAGCTGAACGTTTTGATACAAAAGTTGTAGGAATCGGTTAAAGTATGCAGAACGAGTTAAAGGCCAAAAAACGGCGGAAGAACTGAGAAGTTGAAAAGCAATAGTGAGAATGCTTAACAGCATTCTCACAATAACTAGAAACGGCTGTTCCTGCGAAACAGCAGTGAGAATGCTGAAAACCTGAATGGGGATAGCTGACCATGCTAAAAAAGCTGAAAATAGTGAAAATTTAGTAGAAAGTTATAAGCTGAAGCTTCAAAGCAACCGAAAGGTATTTTTGAAACGGGCTGGAGCAGCATTCCAACAATGATTTGAAAGGATTTACCATTACTTTTAAAGGGAGAATAATTTGAGCAAAAACCTTAATATTTTAAAAAGTATAAAAGTGAGAAATGAGAAAATACCCGCAAGCTGAAATGAATTTCAAAAATGTGTGAGTGACACAAAAGAGGCAGTGTGGAAGCTGAACTGCATCATCTTAACAAAGCTAAGAGCTAAAATAGCCTACAATGTGGGAGAAGCTGAAAGCTGAACTGCTAAACAGAAGAAAAAGTAGGCTAGCTAGTCGTAACAAGAATATTATCGTTTTAACAGATTAAATTATAGTTGGGATAGTATTAGCAGTAGCAGATGTAGCCTATGCGTTTACTCGGCTTTCTTAGTAGGATTCAATGTGTTGATGGAATGAAACATACAGCAGTAGAGCCGATACAGGAAGACACGGCGACACTTTGTTGCAGAAGGATGATGGTGCAAGTTTTGTCCGTGGAGCATACAACGATTAATAAAAAAGAATCATGTAGACGCGTTTATTGAGTAATCGCATAACTAATTACACATGTAAACGGAGTAATCGTATTATTGGCATAAACCGACAATTGCTAGTAATCGTGTTTCTCATGGTCAAGTAAACACCAATCACCTGTGTGAGAGACTGAGTGGTGCGTGTCTGTTACAGTGATGGTGCAGCTATGATTGCTAACGCGCTGAGGGCAGAGAATAAGAGAAATGTAGCTAGAATCCACACCTCAAACAAGATAACCTAGACGCAAAACTGTACATCCAATCCAAAATATAAGGATATTTTCCGAGACCCAAGACTCTGCCGAAACCAGAGATATTCTTTATATGTCTGTGCAGTCAGAAATACGACTCTACCTGCAGTTTCAAAAACGTGTTCCTTTTGCTTTCCTGGTGCTTGTTTGTTTGGTTGCCACGGTGATGGCGCAGCTGTGATAGCTAACGAGCTAGGCAGAGAGAAAAACGAACATTTACCTAGCATCCACACCTCAAACAAGTTGACCTAGACGCAAAACTATACGTCCAATCCAAAATATAAGGATATTTTCCGAGACCCAAGACTCTGCCGAAACCAGAGATGTCCTTTATATGTCTGTGCGGTCAGAAATACGACTCTATCGGCAGTTTCAAAATCTTGTTCCTTCTTGCTTTCTCTGACTGATTTTACTCACCTCTCCATTGAAGTTAGTGAGAGAATTTGAAAGGCTGCTCTCGCTTCAAGGCTCATAGCTGAAAATCTGTAAATGTGAGCTCTTTAGTAGTTACATTGGCTGAAAGAGGACAATTTTTCCTACATTTTAAGGTATAACTTGTTTCTGTAAGTTAAACTATATGAACGTTAGAGGAATTTGTTTGACAAATTAGTTGAATATCAGAAAAAGAGCTTGCTGCTCGTTCATAAAAATCAAGAAGGAGCAAACATTTTAATGTATTTCAAACTGTCATAATTCAAAATTGGCTGAACATTTGAAAAAGCTGAATCATTTGGGAATAGCTAAATGTCTTGTGAACATTTTAAAGGTTGAATGGTGTCTCTAGCTGAAAGTAAGCTGAAGTAGTTACGTTTGAAAGAGGAGGAAGCTTTTTAATGATTTGAAAGGATTTACCATTACTTTTAATGGGAGAATAATTTGCACAAAAACCTTAATGTCTTAAAAAGTATAAAAGTGAGAAATACCAAAAGTCATAGCCATCATCTCCTGAAGGAGCTGAACGTTTTGATACCTAAATTGTAGGAATCGGTGAAAGTATGCAGAACGAGTTAAAGGCCAAAAAACGGCGGAAGAACTAAGAAGTTGATATAATAATAATAATAATAATAAAGAGAAACAGGAAAACAATAGTGAGAATGCTTAACAGCATTCTCACAACTAGAAAAGGCTGTTCCTGCGAAACAGCAGTGAGAATGCTGAAAACCTGAATGGGGATAGCTGACCATGCTAAAAAAGCTGAAAATAGTGAAAATTTAGTAGAAAGTTATAAGCTGAAGCTTCAAAGCAACCGAAAGGTATTTTTGAAAGGGGCTGGAGCAGCATTCCAACAATGATTTGAAAGGATTTACCATTACTTTTAAAGGGAGAATAATTTGCACAAAAACCTTTATATTTTAAAAAGTATAAAAGTGAGAAATGAGAAAATACCCGCAAGCTGAAATGAATTTCAAAAATGTGTGAGTGACACAAAAGAGGCAGTGTGGAAGCTGAACTGCATCATCTGCATCATCTTAACAAAGCTAAGAGCTAAAATAGCCTACAATGCGGGAGAAGCTGAAAGCTGAACTGTTAAACAGAAGAAGTAGGCTAGCTAGTCGGAACAAGAATATTATCGTTTTAACAGCTGAAATTATAGTTGGGATAGTAATAGCAGTAGCAGATGTAGCCTACCATTGAGTGCGTTTACTCGGCTTTCTTAGTAGGATTCAATGTGTTGATGGAATGAAACATACAGCAGTAGAGCCGATACAGGAAGACACGGCGACACTTTGTTGCAGAAGGATGATGGTGCAAGTTTTGTCCGTGGAGCATACAACGATTAATAAAAAAGAATCATGTAGACACGTTTATTGAGTAATCGCATAACTAATTACACATGTAAACGGAGTAATCGTATTATTGGCATAATCGACAATTGCTAGTAATCGTGTTTCTCATGGTCAAGTAAACGTACCAATCACCTGTGTGAGAGACTGAGTGGTGCGTGTCTGTCGTTACGGTGATGGTGCAGCTATGATTGCTAACGCGCTGAGGGCAGAGAATAAGAGAAATGTAGCTAGAATCCACACCTCAAACAAGATAACCTAGACGCAAAACTGTACGTCCAATCCAAAATATAAGGATATTTTCCGAGACCCAAGACTCTGCCGAAACCAGAGATATTCTTTATATATCTGTGCAGTCAGAAATACGACTCTACCTGCAGTTTCAAAAACGTGTTCCTTTTGCTTTCCTGGTGCTTGTTTGTTTGGTTGCCACGGTGATGGCGCAGCTGTGATAGCTAACGAGCTAGGCAGAGAGAAAAACGAACATTTACCTAGCATCCACACCTCAAACAAGTTGACCTAGACGCAAAACTATACGTCCAATCCAAAATATAAGGATATTTTCCGAGACCCAAGACTCTGCCGAAACCAGACATGTCCTTTATATGTCTGTGCGGTCAGAAATACGACTCTATCGGCAGTTTCAAAATCTTGTTCCTTCTTGCTTTCTCTGACTGATTTTACTCACCTCTCCATTGAAGTTAGTGAGAGAATTTGAAAGGCTGCTCTCGCTTCAAGGCTCATAGCTGAAAATCTGTAAATGTGAGCTCTTCAGTAGTTACATTGGCTGAAAGAGGACAATTTTTCCTACATTTTAAGGTATAACTTGTTTCTGTAAGTTAAACTATATGAACGTTAGAGGAATTTGTTTGACAAATTAGTTGAATATCAGAAAAACTCTGCTTGCTGCTCATTCATAAAAATCAAGAAGGAGCAAACATTTTAATGTATTTCAAACTGTCATAATTCAAAATTGGCTGAACATTTGAAAAAGCTGAATCATTTGGGAATAGCTGAATGTCTTGTGAACATTTTAAAGGTTGAATGGTGTCTCTAGCTGAAAGTAAGCTGAAGTAGTTACGTTTGAAAGAGGAGGAAGCTTTTTAATGATTTGAAAGGATTTACCATTACTTTTAATGGGAGAATAATTTGCACAGAAACCTTAATGTCTTAAAAAGTATAAAAGTGAGAAATACCAAAAGTCATAGCCATCATCTCCTGAAGGAGCTGAACGTTTTGATACAAAAGTTGTAGGAATCGGTTAAAGTATGCAGAACGAGTTAAAGGCCAAAAAACGGCGGAAGAACTGAGAAGTTGAAAAGCAATAGTGAGAATGCTTGACAGCATTCTCACAATAATAATAAAGAGAAACAGGAAAACAATAGTGAGAATGCTTAACAGCATTCTCACAATAACTAGAAACGGCTGTTCCTGCGAAACAGCAGTGAGAATGCTGAAAACCTGAATGGGGATAGCTGACCATGCTAAAAAAGCTGAAAATAGTGAAAATTTAGTAGAAAGTTATAAGCTGAAGCTTCAAAGCAACCGAAAGGTATTTTTGAAAGGGGCTGGAGCAGCATTCCAACAATGATTTGAAAGGATTTACCATTACTTTTAAAGGGAGAATAATTTGCACAAAAACCTTTATATTTTAAAAAGTATAAAAGTGAGAAATGAGAAAATACCCGCAAGCTGAAATGAATTTCAAAAATGTGTGAGTGACACAAAAGAGGCAGTGTGGAAGCTGAACTGCATCATCTGCATCATCTTAACAAAGCTAAGAGCTAAAATAGCCTACAATGCGGGAGAAGCTGAAAGCTGAACTGTTAAACAGAAGAAGTAGGCTAGCTAGTCGTAACAAGAATATTATCGTTTTAACAGCTGAAATTATAGTTGGGATAGTAATAGCAGTAGCAGATGTAGCCTACCATTGAGTGCGTTTACTCGGCTTTCTTAGTAGGATTCAATGTGTTGATGGAATGAAACATACAGCAGTAGAGCCGATACAGGAAGACACGGCGACACTTTGTTGCAGAAGGATGATGGTGCAAGTTTTGTCCGTGGAGCATACAACGATTAATAAAAAAGAATCATGTAGACACGTTTATTGAGTAATCGCATAATTACACATGTAAACGGAGTAATCGTATTATTGGCATAAATCGACAATTGCTAGTAATCGTGTTTCTCATGGTCAAGTAAACGTACCAATCACCTGTGTGAGAGACTGAGTGGTGCGTGTCTGTCGTTACGGTGATGGTGCAGCTATGATTGCTAACGCGCTGAGGGCAGAGAATAAGAGAAATGTAGCTAGAATCCACACCTCAAACAAGATAACCTAGACGCAAAACTGTACGTCCAATCTAAAATATAAGGATATTTTCCGAGACCCAAGACTCTGCCGAAACCAGAGATATTCTTTATATGTCTGTGCAGTCAGAAATACGACTCTACCTGCAGTTTCAAAAACGTGTTCCTTTTGCTTTCCTGGTGCTTGTTTGTTTGGTTGCCACGGTGATGGCGCAGCTGTGATAGCTAACGAGCTAGGCAGAGAGAAAAACGAACATTTACCTAGCATCCACACCTCAAACAAGTTGACCTAGACGCAAAACTATACGTCCAATCCAAAATATAAGGATATTTTCCGAGACCCAAGACTCTGCCGAAACCAGAGATGTCCTTTATATGTCTGTGCGGTCAGAAATACGACTCTATCGGCAGTTTCAAAATCTTGTTCCTTCTTGCTTTCTCTGACTGATTTTACTCACCTCTCCATTGAAGTTAGTGAGAGAATTTGATAGGCTGCTCTCGCTTCAAGGCTCATAGCTGAAAATCTGTAAATGTGAGCTCTTTAGTAGTTACATTGGCTGAAAGAGGACAATTTTTCCTACATTTTAAGGTATAACTTGTTTCTGTAAGTTAAACTATATGAACGTTAGAGGAATTTGTTTGACAAATTAGTTGAATATCAGAAAAAGAGCAGCCAGCAGAGTGTGCCACTCTGCTTGCTGCTCATTCATAAAAATCAAGAAGGAGCAAACATTTTAATGTATTTCAAACTGTCATAATTCAAAATTGGCTGAACATTTGAAAAAGCTGAATCATTTGGGAATAGCTGAATGTCTTGTGAACATTTTAAAGGTTGAATGGTGTCTCTAGCTGAAAGTAAGCTGAAGTAGTTACGTTTGAAAGAGGAGGAAGCTTTTTAATGATTTGAAAGGATTTACCATTACTTTTAATGGGAGAATAATTTGCACAGAAACCTTAATGTCTTAAAAAGTATAAAAGTGAGAAATACCAAAAGTCATAGCCATCATCTCCTGAAGGAGCTGAACGTTTTGATACAAAAGTTGTAGGAATCGGTTAAAGTATGCAGAACGAGTTAAAGGCCAAAAAACGGCGGAAGAACTGAGAAGTTGAAAAGCAATAGTGAGAATGCTTAACAGCATTCTCACAATAATAATAATAATAATAAAGAGAAACAGGAAAACAATAGTGAGAATGCTTAACAGCATTCTCACAATAAAGAGAAACAGGAAAACAATAGTGAGAATGCTTAACAGCATTCTCACAATAATAATAATAATAATAAAGAGAAACAGGAAAACAATAGTGAGAATGCTTAACAGCATTCTCACAATAAAGAGAAACAGGAAAACAATAGTGAGAATGCTTAACAGCATTCTCACAATAAAGAGAAACAGGAAAACAATAGTGAGAATGCTTAACCTTTTCATGTTCCTGTTAAATTTGCCTGAAAACGCCTAAACAGCATACCCAAAGTAAATTGGAAGCTGTTCTTGAACCATTTGGAGTACATGCATGTAAATGATCTCTTTTGAAAGCTGACACTCTGAAGTTATGTCCCCTGTTGTCAGGACCCCTGTCAGTCCTTCTAGTGTTGAGTAATAGAAGCTTGAACACAAGGAAAGTGAAAATTTCTATTTCCGCCTAGATTTTGTTTTGAAAACAGAGGCCTGAAGAGGCCTAGAGGTGGTAGGTATTATCTGGAAGACTAAATTGGACCACAGGTTGAAGCCTTACCCAATTCAAATCAAAAGTCAAACATAATACCACAATATATTCATATTTGACACATGTTTTTATAAGAGTACATCCAGGAATTTTCTAAAAGGGTCTTTTGGAGACTCCAAAATGACCCTTTGTAACCAAGGTCAAGGTCAAATAAAAAGGTATTATTTTTCATAATTGTTATCTCTGGCCCATCTCTGGTACTTAGAAATATCATATATAATAGCTAAATCCCTAATTAGTAATACTGAAACACAAAAACTGAAGCATGAACACATTGGAGTGCTTTATCTGATTCCAAGGATTGGCGCACAAAGAACACTGATTCTGTCAACCATATTGCGCAATCGACTGTTATTTTGAAGGCTCCACAGACGCATACAAATGAGGTATTGGCATTTTCAGCTAGCTGTCAGCTACAAGGCTAACGAGCTAATTTCAGAGCCAGTCGAAGCCAGTTCGAGAAATTTGTTTAGAACGAGTGTGGGGGGGGGGGGGCGGGGGGGGGGCAGGACGCACAGACCTAGTTGGCTTTAGAGGGCTGTCAACGGGGCATGGAAGCTCCTATTGGGTCGAACAAGGTGTCAATCAAAAGGGGAGGGTTCAACGGACATTTTGAGACCTTCATTTTGTAAATACTCCGTTGATAAATCGGAGAAAATAACACTTTTATGTGAACAAGTTGTTTCTTCCTTCGGCTAACTTGCATAATGAAACAAAGGATAATGGCTATTCATGAACGTAAAACATTGTATTTGGACGAATTACTTTACATGGTTAGATACTTTGAACCCTTGGGACTTACGCAGATCAAGTTTTGATGGCATGATTTGCACACCTGGACCTATTTGAACAACTTAGGGTGAGTACAACTTTTTTCTTTGGCATTGTTGAAGGAATGTTCACCGGAAAAAGACGTTGACTTTGCTTGCTATTGCGACTTGATCTTGAATTGGTTTATTTCAATGGAAGCACAAGAATCGTAGCTTTCCAACGATGTATAACATGTGTAGCGTCTAAAAAATATATTTTTTAGAATTTAGTGCGTCGTAACTGAGGAAGGGGGAGGCAGCATTTTTGTCTCGCGGGCGAAACAGGAGCGTAAACAGGTTAACAGCATTCTCACAATAAAGAGAAACAGGAAAACAATAGTGAGAATGCTTAACAGCATTCTCACAATAATAAAGAGAAACAGGAAAACAATAGTGAGAATGCTTAACAGCATTCTCACAATAAATAATAATAAATATATATGTGAGATAACAAAGGTTGTGCCCTTGCCGAAGGCAAAGCACACCCAATAAGTGTCATTGTGTTCCTGGAGGAAATAAACTAACATCTGAACAAACAAATCAACAAGTCATGTGAGCACACACACACACATCATGTGAGCACACACACACGTCATGTGAGCACACACACACTAGTCGTTCATCCTAACTGATCTGATTCTTGATACTCCCCTACTTCTCATTCTAGCCTCCCATTGTTCAAAGAAGTTTCTCTGTTGAAACAATCCAAGATAGACTGAATGACGGCCTAATGAAGTAACAAGTTTCACCAGGCTAAATACAGACCAAGAGTAGGGGTGGGCGGTATACCGGTATTGCATTGTGCCATGATATGGATTTTGCCATATCATGGATATCACGATATATTAATAAATGTATTAAGTAAAGTGTTTCTGTTTGGTATAAAATAAAAGTCAAGTGATAGGCCTACTGCCTAGTGGGCTAGTTCAAATTTGTATATTTTACAAAAAAAAACATGCAGCATGGACGCTGCACGCATTGTGCCAGCCAATAAAAGTCAACAAACAAGCTAGCGCAACTCCAGAGGAAGCAAACATTCATATGAGTAAACTGCTTTTGTTGGCAAGTGTAAGCAAGCGTTAATGATGTCTGATAATAAGACTTCTGTCGTTTGGAAATTGTTTGGTTTCAAGTTATCCGACATCGACCAACAAACAGTAGCCTACTCCGTAAATTGTGTCGTTGAATTGAGCTAGCCAACGGTGGAAACACTAGCACTATCTTTTTCACCACCTGAAAGCCATGCAAGTGCACGAAAATGAATCTACCAGAATGCGTTTGACAAATCCAATGCCAGGTTGGTTAGAATAGTGAAATGTTTATAGTAGGCCAACAGAATCGAGTATTCAGCCATGTAATAATTGTTTATAGCTAGAGCTAACTATAGCTAGAATTCTTGCGATCCCATAAACGTAGGCTACTGTTGAACGCGTAGGCTACTGAGAAGTCGCTCTTCCGTGGCAAACACTGCAAAATTTGGAAAATTCAACTCATGCGATTCACCAAAGTTACCCAATCCAAATCCGTCCGAGTGCGGTAGATTAGCCGCTGAGGTGCGGATTGCATTGTCATGACATTTTTAAGAATAACTAATATATCGTGATATATACCGATACCGTCAGTGCTTACGAATTATACCGTGATAAACATTTTAGGCCATACCGCCCAGCCCTAACCAAGAGTCACAGGCCCCAAGACATCCATGTGGCCTGCTGCACTCACAGCGAGTTGAGTACTTTAATGCTGTTGTCATGAAAGTGGTTTTCCTTCTTTCAAAGACATGACAAGGTGTTTGTGAAGCTTCTCAGTCACCTCCATTATATTTAAACAGATTTCAATTCCGACTTCAAAGAAAACAAGCGGCACAGCACAGCCCACTCAACCCTCCCTTGGTTCTGCAGTGAGAACACTTTGCCCACAAGGACCTTTCTAAACCTTTGAGGCCAACACAACAGAAATCATTTTCATTGCCGTTCCATTTATCATCCTCATCCCAAATTCAATCTGCTGTGACTAATGGCTCAAAGATACAGGAGTCCTGGGTTGCTATTTTCTGAACACTTTTCTACCTCAGGTAACCCACATGGGAGCCGAAATCTAGAACAATCTTTGCCTCATTCAGAGCCAACTATTGAGGGAATTAGACTTATTCTTTTGAACAGAGGATTTTGGTTAAGAACACCAGAGGGCTTATCACCGGGTTTTAAAGCAGAAGAGCTCCTTGTGGCCGTCACTAAACCCTGATAGAACAGGCAGCTTTTAGATAACAAAGACAAAAGGAGGCCTCTCCTGAACTCTAGTCACTCCAGAACACAAGTGACACTTCTATCAGTCTCTCCTGCTGAATGGAAGCAAGCAGATGTGCAGTGAGATTGGGCAATTTGAGTTTCCTAGTTCCTCTGACAAGCACTCTGTGGCCAGGGGCTTCCTGGCACTCTGCCAAGAGGCAGCATGTCACATAGACTCAACAGGGCTTCACGCTCGAATCAGCTGAGGCCACCAGGAGACTGGTGTCACAGTGACTGAGTGATTTCATAAGATCACAGGTCTGAACTGAGATACATGAGACTAACAATCAAAACACTCATTAGAAGATCTGTGTGAGTACACAGCAATATTCTATGTACAGACTTCTGTACACAAGTTTGAAAGCAGTGGCCCCTAACTACATCATTTTGTCTTGGCCAATGCAAAACACAGCACTGCGGTTTGCAACCTGGCATGAGCATAATGCTCATCCTTATACATTAGCCGTAACATGCAGGATTTTATAGCTGTCAGAAATCAACTGCCTGAGATAGCTCTTAATAGGCTCTGCCCCATGCTGTTTTATACACACACAGCCCTCCTCAATACTGAAGAAAGGCTCAAACTGCAGCACACTGTTTTCATGGGGGTTAAGGGGTAACTGCCACTGAGAATGGATAATAATATCCAATAATCCATTAAAATCTGTGTGTTACTTAAAACATTTATCTTGCTTCATTAATTATTGAAACATTCTACAAATGTGTCAGACAGTCAAAAAGTTGAATTGTTGCAACTAGCTAGCTATTGAACCTTGAGCATCATTAGGCCTCTCGTGAGCTATAACCATGCCCCTTGAATTACAATAATAACAAGAAATGTCCTGATCATGAACGACGGACAGCCACTGCCACACTACTGCCTAGCCAGGCCAGTTTACATGAGGTAAAGTGGAAGCATAAACTACTGGTCATATCCATCAGATAGTGTGACAGTCACTGAAAAGAGAAGAACAATATTTCCCATTCTCAAACGTCTTGTCAGCAGACAAGCTAGATCACTTAATAAACGCTGTTTGACGGCCACTCTTTCGACTCAAGTCTTACGTCCTCGTCGAAGTCTATGTTGAAAAATGTCTCTAGCTAGCAACATAAATGAACACCTTGCAGTGCAACACGATTGCTATTTAACTGTAATTAAAGTAAATAAAAAGCTAATAGCATTGCTGAGCTAACAATGAAAGACAGAACATCTAACGTGTTGTTAGTGCTCATAAATATATATTCTAGGTCTTCAGACAAAGGGGCTTCTCCATGGCAAGACATGAGTAGCTAGCGAGGACAATCCAAAAGGGAAACGATACCTAGCTGGCTAGGTTACGCTAGCTAGCGTTAGCTAGTCGGCTAGTTTCCCATCATTTGCCTTTAAAGTGAGTCAGTTATCTAGCATGCTACTGCTAACACCGCAGCAGCGGCTAGCTACAGGCTAGCGAGCACACAGCGGCGAGCAGGCTAGCAATCCCGCGTTTCTAAAGTGTGGCAAAATACAAGCCTTGCTAGCTAGCTGGTCGTGTAAACTTAAAATGATAAACTTACCCTGTTTGAAAACCCCAGTCCAACGAATATTCTATGTACACTCCATAGATCCTGAGATGAAAGGTAAAATACTTCAGTAACCCCAAAAATGTGGTAAATTTGACAGACAAATCAATCAACGTGCTCCCAAGAAACCCAACAGCACTGGAAAGGGAAAACCAATTCAGTGGACGAGTGCAGCCTCCACACGTTGAGATCCCGTTCAAAAATTGAAAAATACCGGTTACGATAGGAAATTGAGATTGAGTTTCAAGCCTGGTTGGATATAAATCACATCCTTCAATAGTCCGAGAAGAAAAGTCCAATATTCCGCATGTTTCCACAACAGTATAATTCCTGGACTCGATTCCGCTGAATCTCTAATATATCTTAATGGTTGTTTGTATCTCTCAATGCTGAGGGTGCGATACAATGTAACCAACAAGCAGAACGAGCCACTTGCAAATTCAGGGGGGAAATCCAAATGGACGGGGGCCTCTGGAAGCGGTCGGCAGAGTGACAAAACACGGAACTGGAATTTGGACGGGTTGGCAGGAGGCCATTCTGTTCAACTCGGTTTTTTCACTCTGCAATTAAAAGTGTTTTGTCTCCAGGTCCCTCTTATTTGGGATTAAATCCATGAAACATTTATTGATTCTTTACATCCTCTCTTGCTTGAATGAGGAAATCCAGAAGAGACACAGATCACTTCACTTTGAAACTATTAGATTTTTCTATAACTTCTTTAAGATGCAGGATATTTGACAAAATCACATTTATATTTCAGGTTCACACTTTTGGATGTTTCCCATCAGAGGCATCCTGTCTTACTATTTGAACAACTCTGAATATATCTGAATATCACCTCAGTTAACAATTGGGGGAAGCTGTACGTGATTCATTCATCAGTTTCAGCCTCAGACTGAAACACTAGAGCATTTCTGTTCAAGCCCAGCTTGATACAACAATCCTCCCACCAAGAAACATGAAGACATTTCTGAGTATGTTGGATGCTGGTGTTTTTGGTCACAAACAATTTGTGCCGCTTTAGGCCTCAATTAGCATTCTAGCATTTGAGTGCAGACCTTCTAAACGGGGATGAACAGCAGCCTCCACAAAACTACATTCAGTGTGTTTGTAGAATTGCTTGTCTCTCAGCTGGGATGGGTCTCTCAGCTGGGATGGGTCTCTCAGCTGGGATGGGTCTCTCAGCTGGGATGGGTCTCTCAGCTGGGATGGGTCTCTCCAGAAGAGCTTCAGCTGGTTGGAAAGAGACCAGTTCTAACCTTCATTTCTACGTTTGAGAGAGCAGTTGAACTGAGGGCAGATCTTGGTGCTGTGGAGCCAGCAGACCCCCTGATGAGCGGGCCTCCCAGAGGACTCTACTCTGATGGCCTCCAGAATAATGATGGGGGTGTTCCTCTGTGGTTAACAGCCAGCAGTAGGGAGAAGGACTGGCAAGAGAAGAACCAGCACTTCTGACAGGCAAAATGTGTCATGCTGTTTGTCACGCAGCAAACAGAGATAACCCCTTGTGTTTACTCAGAAGGTGGGAGGGATGGGAAAAAGAGAATGGAGGGATGGGAGGAGGAGAGGGGGAGAAGGGGATAGAGAGATATATGGAGGAGGAGAGGGGGCGAGCTTTGCACAGAGGCATTCCAAGCTGGTTACCCGGGCAACAAGGATATGATAATGTTGCCTTTGACGTGACAGAGGGAATCATCTCAGCAGTGCTCTGCCTTTCTCTCTCTCTCTCTCTCTCTCTCTCTCTCTCTCTCTCTCTCTCTCTCTCTCTCTCTCTCTCTCTCTCTCTCTCTCTCTCACTCTCTCTCTCTCTCTCTCTCTCTCTCTCTCTCTCTCTCTCTCTCTCTCTCTCTCTCTCTCTCTCTCTCTCTCTCCTCCCTCCCTGTCTCTCCTTCCCTCCCTCCCTACCTCCCTCCCTCTTCCTCCTCTCTCTCTCTGAGGTGCAGGGAGGCCAGGGGAAACTGAATTAATGGGATCATTTTCACACAGCGAGGGCGGGCAGTCAGGGCCAGCACTCCATCTTCTCAGCGCCTTCGTGTTCTCACGCCGGCTCCCGCTTTCATCCACACAGAACACGGCTTCCATTTTGAAGCAGACAGGATTGGTTTTAGTCTCTCGCTCTTGCTGTTCATCTCTCCCTCCTTTTCTTCCTCTCTCTCCCTCTCTCTCTCTCTCTCTCTCTCTCTCTCTCTCTCTCTCTCTCTCTCTCTCTCTCTCTCTCTCTCTCTCTTTGTAAATGTGTATCTCCCTTCCAGTGCCAAACAGCATATAGCACAGTGAGGGATCATGGATCACTGTTGATTTGCTCTTCCAGGCAGGGAGTTAAAACTGCCACACAGGGCTGCAGCCTAAACTGTGCTGTCTGTCAGCCACAAAGGGCTGCAGCCTAAATTAACAGGCTGTGTCAGTAGAAACATACATTTTCCCTGCTTAATGTAGTAAAACACTCATTATGGATGATAGATGTATGAGCTTCATTCAAGCCAGTGAGGACTCTGATGCATGAATGTGTCACATTGTGCCTTGAGGGGAGAACAGGATCAGATAAATCACACATTTATAAAAGAAAAGACACCAGACACACCTGTATGTGTGTCTGTGTGTGTGTTTGCATGTGTGTCTGTGTGTGTTTGCGTGTGTGTGTGTCTGTGTGTGTAGCTGAAGCGGGAGCGCATGTGAAACACAGAAAATCAATGTGTGTGTTTATTTTTTTCTTCTTTCATATTATATTTTGAATCAAAGCCTCGCCCTCTCATTGTGAGTGAAGCAGAATTAACATTTTCATTTGATTCCTCTGTCTGGTCTGGCTGGTGCTCGCTAAGCTAATTAATCAGTGGTTCTAATGAGCTGTTAGAGTAATGAGGAGGGATGAAGGAGACAGGCTCGTCCTGCTCTCCGGCCTCTGTGGCGTCTGCGCTGCAATATCATGGGAAACAGCAAGCTCCATACAGGAGCAGAGCTTCACTGAGGCTCCATACAGGAGCAGAGCTTCACTGAGGCTCCATACAGGAGCAGAGCTTCACTGAGGCTCCATACAGGAGCAGAGCTTCACTGAGGCTCCATACAGGAGCAGAGCTTCACTGAGGCTCCATACAGGAGCAGAGCTTCACTGAGGCTCCATACAGGAGCAGAGCTTCACTGAGGCTCCATACAGGAGCAGAGCTTCACTGAGGCTCCATACAGGAGCAGAGCTTCACTGAGGCTCCATACAGGAGCAGAGCTTCACTGAGGCTCCATACAGGAGCAGAGCTTCACTGAGGCTCCATACAGGAGCAGAGCTTCACTGAGGCTCCATACAGGAGCAGAGCTTCACTGAGGCTCCATACAGGAGCAGAGCTTCACTGAGGCTCCATACAGGAGCAGAGCTTCCCTGAGGCTCCATACAGGAGCAGAGCTTCACTGAGGCTCCATACAGGAGCAGAGCTTCACTGAGGCTCCATACAGGAGCAGAGCTTCACTGAGGCTCCATACAGGAGCAGAGCTTCACTGAGGCTCCATACAGGAGCAGAGCTTCACTGAGGCTCCATACAGGAGCAGAGCTTCACTGAGGCTCCATACAGGAGCAGAGCTTCACTGAGGCTCCATACAGGAGCAGAGCTTCACTGAGGCTCCATACAGGAGCAGAGCTTCACTGAGGCTCCATACAGGAGCAGAGCTTCACTGAGGAGGACACCATGCAGGAGGACACCATGCAGGAGGACACCATGCAGGAGGACACCATGCAGGAGGACACCATGCAGGAGGACACCATGCAGGAGGACACCATGCAGGAGGACACCATGCAGGAGGACACCATGCAGGAGGACACCATGCAGGAGGACACCATGCAGGAGGACACCACCACGCAGGAGGAAACACGCTACCATACACATCTGCACACTGGCATGACCATATTAACACTTACAAACACAAGCTCTTTAATAACATTTTCTACTGGATTAAGTTTTTATTTACTTTTAATTAGTGGTGGGCCGTTATCGGCGTTAACGCGCGTTAACGCGCTGCGACTCTTATCGGCAATAAAAAAGTATTGCCGTTAATCTATTCTCAAAGTTGGGTAGGGAGCTGGGTCTGTACTACGCAAGCTATGATGACTTTCACCTTGATATTTTAGCGCGGATGTATACCTAGCCGAATTGCACTGTAGGGGGCGAGAACGAGTCTTAGAACCTGTGTGTATGCCTTGTGTATGAAATTATCACATCAAACGTGACGTGCTAACATGGATGCAGCTATGAAGCCGCCTGGTTTGCTTCAGGGAAAATGTATTTTTAAGAAGCTTCCCAATGGAAACTTCGACAAGACTAAGGTTGTTTGCACCTTATGCTATGCGGAATTAGTTTACTGTAGGAGTTCTTCCAGTCTCAAATACCACCTAAACGCAAAGCATCCCTTAGCTAATGCGGAAGATGCCGGGCCAAGCACTGATGTAGCGCAGGGGAAGAGTCGTCGTCAAACTACGATGTTAGAGTGCAACCGAGGCAAGCCCGTCAGCACAGCTCTATCATCAGCCAAGCTAACTAATCTAATAAACAGTTAATAAACACAAGTACATCTTATTGAACATAATTTATTTTCATCACCAATTATCATAGTAGAACAGCTTTCTCAAGCAGTTTGTGATGCATTTTGGAAACAGGAGATGAGCTCCTGGTCTAATGCGCCACCTGGCTTGAGAAAGACCCCTGCACACCCCAGCACACCCATACACACCCCTGCACACCCCTGCACACCCCTGCACACCCCAGCACACCCCTGCACACCCCTGCACACCCCTGCACACACCAACACACCCCTACGCACCCCTGCACACCCCTACACACCCCTACACACCCCTACACACACCAACACACCCCTATGCACCCCTGCACACCCATACACACCCCTGCACACCCCTGTACACCCATACACACCCCTGCACACCCCAGCACACCCCTGCACACACCAACACACCCCTACACACCCCTGCACACCCATACACACCCCTGCACACCCCTAAACACCCCTACACACACCAATACACCCCTACGCACCCCTACACACCCCTGCACACCCCAGCACACCCCTGCACACACCAACACACCCCTACACACCCCTGCACACCCCTGCACACCCCTGCACACCCCTACACACCCCTGCACACCCCTGCACACCCCTGCACACCCCAGCACACCCCTGCACACACCAACGCACCCCTACGCACCCCTGCACACCCCTGCACACCCCAGCACACCCCTGCACACCCCTGCACACCCCTGCACACCCCTACACACCCCTGCACACCCCTGCACACCCCTGCACACCCCAGGACACCCCTGCACACACCAACACACCCCTACGCACCCCTGCACACCCCTGCACACCCCAGGACACCCCTGCACACCCCAGCACACCCCTGCACACCCCTGCACACCCCTGCACACCCCTACGCACCCCTGCACACCCCTGCACACCCCTGCACACCCCAGGACACCCCTGCACACACCAACACACCCCTACACACCCCTGCACACCCCTGCACACCCCTGCACACCCCTGCACACCCCAGGACACCCCTGCACACACCAACACACCCCTACGCACCCCTGCACACCCCTGCACACCCCTGCACACCCCTACACACCCCTGCACACCCCTGCACACCCCAGGACACCCCTGCACACACCAACACACCCCTACGCACCCCTGCACACCCCTGCACACCCCAGCATGTTTCAGTCCTGGGGCAGGAGAGAGAACAGGACTGAGGGGATGTGGTGGAATGAGTACACCACCACTACAGGCAATAAACAAAATGATTTATTTACTTGACCATCGGATCTCCCCTCCAGAGGAGTGCTTGGGCCCCGGAGACACTGTGGGCCTCATGTACTAACGCTTCTGCGCCCATTTCAGGCGTATTTGAATCGCAACATGCGCGTAAAAGCATGGCGAGGTATGTACAAACATGCCGCATTGAGGTAAAAAGACTGCCTGTCGCGAGAACTGAAAATGGCAAATTGAGCTTTTCCGTGTCATGCATATGCATTCACGGGAGGGTCCAGGGGGAAAGTGGGAGTTTCCTATAAAGAGATGGGAGGGGATGCGTAAAGTGCGCCTAATTATGTATTCCGCGGTATGTGCAAAAACAAAACCTGAAAGCGCACCTCTATTTTGCAGTGAAAATTCTGCGCCTCTTAAAAGCAGGTGTAAACCAGGATGCGCATGTGCCTCCTGGTGAAATGGCAGCCGTATGTGTACATACCTCGCCATGCTTTTACGCGCAAATTGCGAAACAAATACGCCTGAAGTGGGCGCAAAAGCGTTAGTACATGAGGCCCTCAGAGTTGTTTAGTTAGCTCTCTGAGGGCTGTCGGCAGGGTGTACAGGTATGTCAGCAGTCCAGGTGGCTAATGGTTCGTCCGCTCGTCCTCAACCTTTACACACACAGCAGAGGCCCATGCAAAACTAACATGTCTGAACATGTGCACCAACACGCAAAGGGATAGAGAGAGAGAGGTGGAGAGAGAGACATAGACAGAGAGAAAAAGAGAAAGAGAAGGAGCAATAGTAGTTCCGAGCGGTCAGATGGCTGAGTGGTTAGGAAATCGGGCTAATAATCAGAAGGTTGCTGGTTCGATTCCCGGCCATGTCAAATGACGTTGGGTAAGGCAAGGCACTTCACCCTACTTGCCTCGGGGGAATGTCCCTGTACTTACTGTAAGTCGCTCTGGATAAGAGCGTCTGCTAAATGACTAAATGTACTTGCCTCGGGGGGAATGTCCCTGTACTTACTGTAAGTCGCTCTGGATAAGAGTGTCTGCTAAATGACTTAATGTAATGTAGTTTCACAGTGTTTTGTGTTGCGAAAGGAGACCCCCTGTGTCTGGTGTTGAACCCTGCTTCCCTCTCATCACCCAGGATCACAGATGAGGGACACCCACGCCGGTCACCCAGGAGCCCTGCTGTACGGACACCAACCTGGGACAGCTGTGGATAACTGAGCGGATGGGAAGATCAGATACATTTGGCCTCTAAGTGGATTTACATCTACATTGTTGGTCGTTACAATGTATAATTAAATTAAAGACATTAAACGAATGAATTGTGTGATAACTTGGTTTTATGATCATTCATATATTGTCTTTGTTATATAAAGCTAATTCAGGGTTCTGTCGCTGGTCCCATGAGATCTGAACTTCCACGTTGTCATGAGGTTGTCTCAACCTTGATTAGTTCAACCTAGACCACCTCTACTGGGTGCTAGTGAATCTCAAAGAGCATATCATGTCTTCTTTCATCCAATAGTTTTTGTCTCTCTCTCTCACTCTCTCTAAAGACGAGGGTGTAAGGGGAATTCTGAGGAGGCCATTTTGTTTTTGTTTCACGCTAGTAAAATCTCAGAAAGGTTAAGATCTCCACACATGTGTTTTGGTCTGTCACAGTCTCCAACTTGTGTTTTTGATCTACGGCATCACTCCAGAGAGTCCTGAGATCAACCCAATGTGTTTTCCAGTCAAAGACCTGAGCTTGTCCTATTTTTCACTCACAATTCTGACAGCAGCATGTGGAATGGGGAAAACTATTCAAAGACAGATATATCAATCTGACATGGACACAGGAGTGAGAGAGAAATAGGAATCCTGACAATGTGCCACATATTCATACAGCCCCAGAATGGAGCACATCACTGGCTATCCACGGTCTCCAAGGAAAATACCATGGATACGAGAAGAGGAGACAGAGAGAGAGAGAGAGAGAGAGAGAGAGAGAGAGAGAGAGAGAGAGAGAGAGTGAGAAAGAGGGAAGCTTATTCTTTGAAGAATCAGATATTAACACATCAAACAGCTCCAGTATTTCCGTGTGGTTGCAGTGATATGAGTTACACACACGTAAAAAAAACTGAAAATGTGAAGAATGCCCCAGCTTCTGCTTCTCTTCCTGAGCGAGCTTCATTTCCAGGACTTTACTGCCCACGTCGTGGGAGGTGAAAACCTCTTTTGGGATTATTATTTTCTTTTTATCTCCCACTCAACCCTAATCCCTGTGTATAGGACACCTCCTGTGAAAGGGCTTGGTTGACATTTTGACCATATGCACCCTGGAAATCTAGCCAGCAACATTGTCTTGAAGAAGGAAAAGAGGCCTCTTTTGGTTTCTCCCTCTCCCTCCTTCTTATTTTCCAGCATGAGGCACAGTGTGGGGGATGGGCAGGCAAGCAAAGGAGGGGAGGGGAGGGGAAGGGAGGGGAGAGGAAGGGAGGGGAGAAGAGAGGAGGGGAGGGGAGGAGAGAAGAGGGGGTCTCTAGACCTCAGGGGAGGGATGTGTTTGAGTGAGGGTTTTCTAACCCAATGCACATCCCTTCACAGACAGATTTTTAAATGTAGCATTTTACTTTGAAAAAGTGAAAGCTGTGGAGTGGTACAGCCCAGTGTCTGATTCACACACACTAGGATGATAGCTCCCTCTACCAGCTCTGATGTTTTATCAGAATAGTATTCAAGCCTCTAGCGTTTCTGTGAAAACATCAATGGGGTTCGTCTTCCTGGATGCTTGTTTTCCTGGACGCTTGTCTTCCTGGACGCGTCTCCGGGGAGAACGGTCTCTCCTCCCCTCTGGCTCCACTTCTCCTCGCTCAGCCAGAAATCATTAAACCTACACTCACATTTACTCTTTGTGGTTGGCTTTTGTGTTGACATTTGAAGATTTATTCTCTGTTGAACAGTAATATACATACAGGGTGACACATAACACAGAAGGGTGTTTACTGTGAGCTGAATTGTCCCACAGCCTTCAATAACAACAAACCACAAACACTCAAACACTTCACGTGACATATCCCACTAGGCTCTAATGTTGACTTAGGTAGTAGTTGTTGGCAGGTAAATGACAGGAGCATCTCTTGTGTCACAGCCGGATCCTCACCAGAGAGGAGCGCTCTGTGCCATCCCTGGCTGGGTCTCTTTCACCTGCTCAAAATTGATCTTTGTTTCTCATTAATTGTTTATTCAACTGTTCACTAGGTGGATGGAGTCAATGGCGAGGAGTATGAACTGTATGAACCAGCGTGAACGTGTGTTTCATGTTGTTGTGAAATGTGTTGTATATTTCTGTGCTTATCACACAAGTGGTTGGTGTGAGGGGCGGGGACTGCTGGGAGGCAGAAGGAGTGGCCTGCTTTATGGTTTTGTTGCTCCTAAGCCTCTTGGTATGGGGGAGGGGGGATAAGCGTGGGGGAGGGGTGGGGAGGGGGAGGGGAGGGGTGATTGGGAGGTCCTTCCCATGCGTATCTCATTCCAGATTACATCTTGTTTCCAACCAGAGGAACCTAAGCTGTCTATGGCTGACGTTCACTTCTTCTTCACCAAAACATTTCAATCACATCCTCGTTCTTCAGCCCCATCCTGCTGTGTCCTGGATATGGGGGGCGGGATGGCCCAGAGGGGGGGCCAAAGGGTGGGGTGGCCCGGGGAGGGGGGGGGGTCCCAGGGAGGCCGCTTGTGGAGGATTGAGTCCATGTGTTACAGGGAGGGGGCCGGGGAAGGGGGGCCGGGGCACCATCAAGCTTGGCTGCAGTTGGCAGCTCTCCTTGTGGCAGGATAATAGAGAGTGAGGAGAGCTATAGCCCTTTTGATCAGCAGATCCCAGTGAACCATGTGTGTGTGTGAAAAAGAGAGAAGGAGAGGGAGGGAGGGAGGGAGGGGAGAGAGAGAGAGAGAGAGAGAGAGAGAGAGAGAGAGAGAGAGAGAGAGAGAGAGAGAGAGAGAGAGAGAGAGAGAGAGAGAGAGAGAGAGAGAGAGAGGAGGGCGGGAGGGAGGGACAGAGAGAGACATTCCCATTGTGCCTCTACCTCAGTACGTGGTGTGAGCAGGTCATTCCCTGAGAGGGGTATAGCAGCTTGCGTACAGTGTAACACCACACCACCCAACACTGTCATGACCAGGAGCCATTCACAAGAAGGGAGGAGTCACTGCATATCAGAGCTGTTACATGACTGTGGGGCTTCCATGCACCAGCTGGTCTGGTGTATGTGCAGGGTGGAGGAGGAGGTGGAGGTGGAGGAGGAGGAGAGGGGCCGATAGAGGGTCTGAATGGACATTGACCTCAGCATGGCTGGAGGTCGAGTTAACGGAGAGGGGTTGATGGCAGCTAAGAAGATGGTCAGGTCACACGCACACACGCACACACACACACGCACACACGCACACACACACACACCATCAGGCGTGACGTCCACCTCTGGCCACGATGAGAAATAGAAGATTTAATGAAAGGCTTTTCTGCTGTTCCGACACCGCTGGGCCAAATCAATTCAAGATGTGTCTAGGAGATTGTGCTCCCTGAACCAGCGCACACACGAGCCTGACTGCTCCTCAACGCAGAGAGTGTGTGTGTGTTTCATCATCTGTGTGTGTGTGTAGGTCTGTCTTTCTATGTACAGTAATGTGTAGGTACTTACGTACCATGGCTGTGTGTGTGTGTGCACTCCCCCCATCTTGTGTCTTATCCACTAACTGGTTGTCTGTAGAGCGGAGGATGTGTCAGTGTGGCTAAATGAGACGGCTCAGGGAGAGGGATCCAGCTGCCTGCAGTCACACATTTTTTCTTGTTCTGCCAGAACACTAAACAAACAGATAACTCCCTTTAGAACCGCCTTAGAACCGACTTAGAACCTCCTAAGAACCGCCTGCCTTAAAGACTTGCAACAACGCAGCCATTACCAAAAGGAAAAAAAGTGTGAAACCTTCTCACGTACAACGGTCATGATTTGGGGTGTTAGTGAAAACTAGCAAAGGAAATTCCTGCTTGGAAATGATTGATTACTGCACCACTCTGCGTGCAACTGTTTGGATGCTCTATTCCATGTTGGTGAAACTTGTGTGTGTAAGTGTGCGTGTGTGTGTGTGTGGTGTCACCGGCAATAGCATACTGGGGAGACACCTCCTCTCTGATTGGCTGGAGCTGAGGTGGTTTCACCTGAGTGGGTAACAGAAGTTGTGAGGTGTGTGAGAAAGGGAGCAAAGAGTGTGCGTGTGTGTGTGAGTGTGAGAGTGTGGGCGTGAATGTGTGGGCGTGAGTGTGTGTGTGTGTGAGTGTGTGTGTGTGTGGGCGTGAGTGTGTGGGCGTGAGTGTGTGTGTGTGAGTGTGTGTGTGTGTGGGCGTGAGTGTGTGTGTGTGTGAGTGTGTGTGGGCGTGAGTGTGTGAGTGTGTGTGTGGGCGTGAGTGTGTGGGCGTGAGTGTGTGTGAGTGTGTGTGGGCGTGAGCGTGTGTGTGAGTGTGTGTGTGGGCGTGAGTGTGTGGGCGTGAGTGTGTGTGGGAGTGAGTGTGTGTGTGTGTGAGCCTAGTGTCTGGAAAGCGTGTGAACTGTCAGTCAACACCACAGTGTTTGCCCAAGGGAGGGGGTTTAAGATCGGGCTACGACCCATTAAGCTCTGTTTGGTCACAGCTTGTTTTTAGGTTGGAGCAGCATGTTGGAACATACTCAATATTTCCATTCAGTGCTATCTAAGAAGAAACATATCTTGAATGAATTCTGACAATGTTGGGCACATGCATCTCATGGACAAAAATCCTTTCATCTTTTGTCTCACGGACGTTGCGAGTGAGAACTGTCAGATGTCTGCTGATGCTGCTTGACAGTCTGTGTGACTCTGTTGAACCAGGTCAGCCTTTCACGCACCCTGGTCACACACACACACACGTAACACACACACATGTAACACACGTAACACACACACGTGACGACACCAGTCGTCAACAGGCATGAGTCACTACTCCCTGGCCTGACGGCCATTTTAGTCCTGCATGCCTCTCATAGCTAGCATGGCTCTGCCCTCCTACGTACTTCCGCTCAATTTTGATTTTGCTTCTGTACTAGGTCTGGCCATGAGGTACGTAAGTCAGATGTCTCTGGTTAATTTTCTACTGGCCAATCAGCGAACAGAGGGAGTGTCTGTCGTGCGCTAGTTTGTGTTGTAGTTCCGTAATGGCGGCGGAGAAAGATGCGAGCGAAGCCATTCGGTCCGTTGTGGCAACGCTGACGAATATCCATAAGCTAAAGCCGGAGCAAGAACAAGTTTTGCTGAGTTTTGTTGGTGGCCATGATGTTGTGGCCCTCCTCCCCACGGGGTTCGGGAACAGTTTGATTTTCCAGCTACGGCAGCTAGCTCTGTTACAGTAGTGGCGAAGGAATTGGCTAAGGCGAACGCTAGCGATTGGTTATGGCAGATCAGAGTGGCTCTGGGCAGATCCAATAGTTTTAAACTTCAACAGAGTACCCGCCTACAAGGAAGTCAACGCTTGTCAATGGAGCGATCCCAGACCCTCTGTACAAATGAAATGTACGAGAGTCTGGTTAGGACCAGGCTATCTCATAGCAGCCACCCTCAATAACCCTGGCATGTTACCCAGCCAGCCAGCCAGCCAGGCACACACACACAGTCCTGCATGCCTCTCATAGCAACCACCCTCAATAACCCTGGCATGTTACCCAGCCAGCCAGCCAGCCAGGCACACACACACATTCAAAATCACTGGCATGGAACACAAAAGACAAACTCCTCATCTTGGCTGGAGCGTGGGGTCAGTCATCAGGCAGGTCTGCTGGATCCAGACAGGTCTGGAGCTGCAAACAGCCAGTGAAACAGCCAGTGAAGCAGCCAGTGAAACAGCCAGTGAAGCAGTCAGTGAAACAGCCAGTGAAACAGCCAGTGAAGCAGCCAGTGTAGCACCCAGTGAAACAGCCAGTGAAGCAGCCAGTGAAGCAGTCAGTGAAACAGCCAGTGAAACAGCCAGTGAAGCAGCCAGTGAAGCAGTCAGTGAAGCAGCCAGTGAAACAGCCAGTGAAACAGCCACTGAAGCAGCCAGTGAAACAGCCAGTGAAGCAGCCAGTGAAGCAGCCAGTGAAGCAGCCAGTGAAACAGCCAGTGAAGCAGCCAGTGAAACAGCCAGTGAAGCAGCCAGTGAAACAGCCAGTGAAACAGCCTCAACACAGACAGAGACTCACCACTCACCCTCTCTCTCTTCTATCCTATCACATGCTCTCTCCCTCTCACCCTCT
This sequence comes from Osmerus eperlanus, assembly GCF_963692335.1. Classification (NCBI taxonomy): domain Eukaryota; kingdom Metazoa; phylum Chordata; class Actinopteri; order Osmeriformes; family Osmeridae; genus Osmerus; species Osmerus eperlanus. The sequence goes on from NC_085022.1 coordinate 837,417, forward strand.
CTCCCTCCAATTTACTCAGATCACTCACGCTGTCTCTCTCACATTCCCTCCTCCCCCTCCTCCCCCCTGCTGTGTTCATGGCCGTGTTGTGTAGCTCTGTGGTGCTGTTGTGTGGTGCTGTTGTGTGGTGTTGTTGTGTGGTTCTGTTGTGTGGTTCTGTTGTGTGGTGCTGTTGTGTGGTGTTGTTGTGTGGTTCTGTTGTGTGGTTCTGTTGTGTGGTGCTGTTGTGTGGTGTTGTTGTGTGGTTCTGTTGTGTGGTTCTGTTATGTGGTGCTGTTGCGAGGTGCTGTTGTGTGGTGCTATGTGGTGCTGTTGTGTGGTGCTGTTGTGTGGTTCTGTTGCGTGGTGCTGTTGTGTGGTGCTGTTGTGTGGTGCTGTTGTGTGGTGCTATGTGGTGCTGTTGTGTGGTGCTGTTGTGTAGTTCTGTTGTGTGGTTCTGTTGTGTGGTTTTGTTGTGTGGTGCTGTTGTGTGGCGCTGTTGTGTGGTGCTATGTCGTGCTGTTGTGTGGTGCTGTTGTTTGGTGCTTTTATGTGGTGCTGTTGTGTGGTGCTGTGTGATGGGGGTGTGGGTGTGGGTGGGTGAGTCGTTAACAGATCTCAGCAGAACAGATCTCAGCAAAGCAGATCTCATCAGAGCAGATCTCAACAGAGCAGATCTCAGCAGAGCAGATCTCAGCAGAGCAGATGTCAGCAGAGCAGATCTCAGCAGAGCAGATCTCAGCAGAGCAGAGCTCAGCAGAGCAGATCTCAGCAGAGCAGATCACAGCAGAGCAGGTCTCAGCAGAGCAGATCTCAGCAGAGCAGCTGTCAGCAGAGCAGATCTCAGCAGAGCAGCTGTCAGCAGAGCAGCTGTCCTGGTGTACCTCTGCAGAGATTGCATTCATGAAAGTAGTTGTACTCACATAAGATACAAAGGTATTTTAGCTGCACTGTATAATGTAATATTGTACCGTGGTTGAGATGTTATTGTTGCGTTGTGGAGACACTATTACTGTTGTTCTGTGCCTGCTATCTGAGATGTTGTTATTTTCTTATTGTGTCTGAAAAATATTGACTGTTTTTTTTAACTCTAACCATCAAATGACTGTTGGAAGTAGACGTGATGAAATTATATTTTTCTGCTGTACATAAAAATGCTGCTACATGATGTAGCTGTGGATAAAACGGTCTGCTCAGTTACTGTTATAAAATGTAAACGTATTTTCCTGTCTAATGCGATGGTAATCCACAGAAAAAAAAGGAAAATACTGAAAAATACTGGGTCATGCAAAACTGTGCCCAGCCATTGGACCATGCAGACAACACACCAGGTCTCCAGTAGGCACAGCAAAGGACACCACCATACACACCTTACTCAGAGGGGCCCTGTGCCCTCCTGGAGGCTGACTGTGGGTCTTCACTTGGAGCTGGGGGCCCTGTCCCCTGCCTGACCCTGGGAAACAGGCGTCACACCTGCTTCCTGATAGCCTTGAAGTGTTCAAGAACGCCAGCGCCCTGCGTGACCTTTCACCCCTCCCCTCAGAGGTGTTCCCGATGGACAGCTGCTCATGCTCACAGAGGAGAGAGAGAAAACTCCACAGATTCACTCACAACATTCCTCCTGGGGAGTGTGTGTGTATGTGTGTGTGCGTGTGCGTGTGTGTGTGGGAGTGTGTGTGCGTGTGTGTGTGAGTGAGTGTGGGAGTGTGTGTGTGTAGGGGGAGGGGGGACACTTCCATCCCTGAGGGAAGAATGACCCCAGATGCTTGCCAGATGCACGGTCTCTCTGAACTGAGAGAGAAAGAGAAGTCAGAGAGTGATAGACAGAAAAAAATTGTTAAAGAGAAAGAGGACAAGAGAGACAGAGGGAACGAGGGTTAGAGAGAGAGAGAGGTAAAGAGAGACAGAGAGAGGTAAAGAGAGATAGAGGTAAAGAGAGATAGAGAGAGGTAAGGAGAGAGAGAGGTAAAGAGAGAGAAAAAGGTAAAGAGAGAGAGGTAACTTTGGACTTTAAAGATACCATTATTGGGCAGTTAGAACTGCCAGCTAACCAAGCAGTTTCACCACACCAGCCATTTCTTATTTCAACGAACCCATTTTCCCATTTCACGTTGTGGCTCGCGCTGAAGACTCGGTCCGTTAACGCAGCAATCTCGTTGTCGTTGGTCAATCCTCTGGACTCACCTCTCTGGAGGTCGGAGGTCATCTCGATGCCAACCAGGAGGTCAGACAGAACCTGGAAGGCAAGAGAGAGATACAGCTTGTTACTTTTGTCCATAAGCCACACAGAATGTGTGAAAACTGCAACTAAAGGTGATAAGGTTTATATAAAAATATTAAAGGGGTCATTGACTGCAAAACCCAGTTTACCTTGTCATGAGTGAAAAACGACAGTTCGGTGGTGTAGCGGGGTTTGCTCGTTTAAAGATAGAAATACTTAATTTATCATAAAGTCTGGGGCACCACCCTAATATTGGTTTAGGACATTAGGGAATCCTATGTTTAATATGTAATAATCAGTCTCATCTTTAGGAATGAATTCGTAGAGTAGAGCCAATCGTAACATCAGTGAACACGCACGTCAAAATATCCTTACAATGAATTTATTCAAGTAAGGTAAACAGATCTTATGAAAAGTTGGATTATGGGTTTGATATGAGAGATTGGTTTCAATGAACAGAATGAAATGGTCTAACTTAAAGAAAGGCAGAAATTGTACAGTCAGTGATTACATCCTTACAAATCATAAACAGAGCTCACGCCAATGCCATGTCGAGGAGGAAAGAGCGTTAGCCATAGTTACGTTTGATCAGGGGTTGATCAATGATGTTGAGGGCGGTTTGCGCCAAAGGTCCATTTGAAGAATCTGAAGTCACAGCGCGGCCGCGCTGGGTCATGTGACTGAGTCTGCGGGATCTCAGTGAAGTCGCATTTGGAATTGCGTTTTTGGTTCTTCTGTTGAAACGTCCCGATAGTGACGCGTTCACTATGAAGTTGAATCTCAGGAGAAGCTTGGCGACGTCCTTTGGAACGCCAATCCTGATGGCGTTCATGCCATGGTCGGTTTCGCTGGATTCAGAGATTGATGGTCATCTTAGGGCTTTATACAGTTCGAGGGAGGACCCGTCTGGGGTCAGATGTGGATTGGGGGAAGCTGGGTTCTCAACTCCCCCCTCCTTCCTTCACACCTACCAAAGGTGTGATCTGATCTCTGGCTGGTTCATTCGATTGGTTCAAATATTGTTCTGGACATCTTGGTACAGTTACAAAATATAGTTGAATGATTGTTTTATTATGATAGCTTCGTGTAGATACCAAGAATGACGTGGTTATCTTTCAGGAAGAAGGAGTTGTTACTAGAATCAAGATTTCAGTGAACACAACATTAAAACAAAGTAACAAACATAACACAAATATCCCTCTCATAATTCTCCACCTTGTACTCTTGTGGTAAAGGTGAAGTCTCAAGAACTTTCCTCAAAAGTTCTGATCAAGGTATGTTCTTTGTTCAAATCGCTGCCGAAACGGATAGCAAATGGTCGCTGGAGACGTGTTGTCTAAATCAGGCCCTTTGAAGCTTGCAAGCTAGCAGGAGGGCTGATTAGGTAGATTGGGGAGGTCGTCCCCCCCCATTCTATGGTTCCTTTGCATCGGCGTTTGGTGGGTAATCAGCATACTGAGGGTGTCACAAGGGCTGATTAGGTTTGTCTGATGTGATTGAATCACTCTTCAGGTGTGGCAAGATGTTGGCTCCGTGTGGTCTTGTGGACCTCACTACAGTGGGTAAAATGGACATGCAGTGAACCTCAAAGTCCATGGACACCTCTTTCCTATGCAAATCTTGCAATTTGAAAATGCTGCTATTTGGCTCTGGTCTGTACCTTTGTCACACCCCAATCTCAGGGTTTGCGTAGATCTCAGACACTAGTTTAGCTGTACGCTGCTCTGTGTACTTCCACAGGAATTACAAAGAAGAAGAAAGTTTTTCAATGATATTAAAAATGGACCATGGTCGTAAATGCAGTGTTCAAGGCTGTACGGGGAATGCTGACACGGTACTGATTTGTTGTATCAGATGTTAGTTTATTTCCTCCAGGAACACAATGACATTTATTGAAGGACTTGTTTCACTTGTTGGTTAGTTGTAACTGATTTAACTACTTGTACTCGCTGTGAATTATATTATTGTTGCTTGCTTTTCTCCAGGTACACTCTAGCACTTTCGAGGATCATGTTGTCTAATTGTAATCTGTTTAACTACATGCTCTTCCGGTTCTAAACATTGGCACTTATTTGCTTTTCACAATGTTTGCTTCATGTTTTGGGTACCCGCAATGTTTTTGGGGCTATCTCGTTGTTTATGATCATTGACCAATGAACTTTTTGTAAAGCTGTTTCTTGTAAGTCGCTTTGGATAAAAGCGTCTGCTAAATGAATACATGCAAATGTCTCTCCCTGGACCGTAGCACAGACATTCTATCCAGTTGAGCACAAACGTCTCCAGACAGGGAACCAGTTCTTGTGAACATCTTTTCCTTTGTGAAAAGCCGCTTCTGAAGGTGGGAGAAAAAGCGCTGACAGTTTCCCAAAGTTAATATAAACAGTAAAATAGTTGACATCGTCTCGGTGGCATCAGTGTGAGAATGAACAGAATCAACATAATATTTCAGTCAAGTCTTAGATGGCTCATTATGACATCATCAAATCTTTAAATTGCGTCACAATGCATATAGGCATGTTCATGTTGGCCTGTTTTCTTAATCGGAAAATTCTACATTGGATTGCATTTTACATGACCGTATACAATTTTATTATAGAATTCTTTGCACATGATGTAGCTAGCTAGCGCATTGAGAATATGCGTCTCAATTTAGGGTTTTACAACAGTTTTCGGACAGTGCACGGCTGGATGGAAGCGGGATTATTTGCGGAATATTCATGTGCATGTCAACAGATGAGTAGGAATATACTTTTTTGGAATATTGGCAAAAAACGGAATGTTGTGTGCATGTAAACGTTGTCCCTGATATATAGGCAATAGCCTAAACCAAATCATACAATGCTCCTAATGCGAGTTTACAAACAGATGTTTTTATAGTAGGCCTACTGCAGTAGCAAAAGTCGTGACAGCCACTACTATACCTGTTCTTGCGGGAATAACTTCCCATAACTGAACACACGCACGCCTCTCATCATATTTATGACCTTTCACCAGCAGATCAATTGCTTGTCTCCTTTGTTATGTATTCTGTAGCCTATCGGAGGGGAGGGAAAGGGGCTGGTCCCGAGCGATCAGTTAAAACCATACAGACCCTCTGCTGGCCGACCTTTATGAATATGTTATTGAAATGCCGCCCCTGATTGTGTTGTATTCTCTCCAACAGGGCTGAACGCCCACCAATCAATGGAGATCATTTATCTGTTTCCATTATGTTTCTGTGGTAATCAGTGCGATGCTGCTCATGCTACGTGGATTAGAGCGCCAGGGAGGACATGTCTTGCTTTATCTCTCTGAGCGCCAGGGAGGACATGTCTTGCTTTATCTCTCTGAGCGCCAGGGAGGACATGTCCTGCTTTATCTCTCTGAGCGCCAGGGAGGACATGTCCTGCTTTATCTCTCTGAGCGCCAGGGAGGACATGTCCTGCTTTATCTCTCTGAGCGCCAGGGAGGACATGTCCTGCTTTATCTCTCTGAGCGCCAGGGAGGACATGTCCTGCTTTATCTCTCTGAGCGCCAGGGAGGACATGTCCTGCTTTATCTCTCTGAGCGCCAGGGAGGACATGTCCTGCTTTATCTCTCTGAGTGCCAGGGAGGACATGTCTTGCTTTATCTCTCTGAGCGCCAGGGAGGACATGTCCTGCTTTATCTCTCTGAGCGCCAGGGAGGACATGTCCTGCTTTATCTCTCTGAGCGCCAGGGAGGACATGTCCTGCTTTATTTCTCTGAGTGCCAGGGAGGACATGTCCTGCTTTATCTCTCTGAGCACCAGGGAGGACATGTCCTGTTTTATCTCTCTGAGCGCCAGGGAGGACATGTCCTGCTTTATCTCTCTGAGTGCCAGGGAGGACATGTCCTGCTTTATCTCTCTGAGCGCCAGGGAGGACATGTCCTGCTTTATCTCTCTGAGTGCCAGGGAGGACATGTCCTGCTTTATCTCTCTGAGCGCCAGGGAGGACATGTCCTGCTTTATCTCTCTGAGTGCCAGGGAGGACATGTCCTGCTTTATCTCTCTGAGTGCCAGGGAGGACATGTCCTGCTTTATCTCTCTGAGCGCCAGGGAGGACATGTCCTGCTTTATCTCTCTGAGCGCCAGGGAGGACATGTCCTGCTTTATCTCTCTGAGCGCCAGGGAGGACATGTCCTGCTTTATCTCTCTGAGCGCCAGGGAGGACATGTCCTGCTTTATCTCTCTGAGCGCCAGGGAGGACATGTCCTGCTTTATCTCTCTGAGCGCCAGGGAGGACATGTCCTGCTTTATCTCTCTGAGCGCCAGGGAGGACATGTCCTGCTTTATCTCTCTGAGCGCCAGGGAGGACATGTCCTGCTTTATCTCTCTGAGTGCCAGAGAGGACATGTCCTGCTTTATCTCTCTGAGCGCCAGGGAGGACATGTCCTGCTTTATCTCTCTGAGCACCAGGGAGGACATGTCCTGTTTTATCTCTCTGAGCGCCAGGGAGGACATGTCCTGCTTTATCTCTCTGAGCGCCAGGGAGGACATGTCCTGCTTTATCTCTCTGAGCACCAGGGAGGACATGTCCTGTTTTATCTCTCTGAGCGCCAGGGAGGACATGTCCTGCTTTATCTCTCTGAGTGCCAGGGAGGACATGTCCTGCTTTATCTCTCTGAGCGCCAGGGAGGACATGTCCTGCTTTATCTCTCTGAGCGCCAGGGAGGACATGTCCTGCTTTATCTCTCTGAGCGCCAGGGAGGACATGTCCTGCTTTATCTCTCTGAGCGCCAGGGAGGACATGTCCTGCTTTATCTCTCTGAGCGCCAGGGAGGACATGTCCTGCTTTATCTCTCTGAGTGCCAGGGAGGACATGTCCTGCTTTATCTCTCTGAGTGCCAGGGAGGACATGTCCTGCTTTATCTCTCTGAGTGCCAGGGAGGACATGTCCTGCTTTATATCTGCTCTGTGTTCTGTCTTATTGACCAGGTTTTAAAGAGGATGTCTAGGACTCCACACAGACTGAATCTGTCTTCCTGCACATTAAGGACACATCTGTTGGAGACAGAAGAAGATGTAATAAAGTCCCCAAACCAAAAATTGTCTGATTACAATCATGCTTTGGATAATCTGTTTGCTAAAGTTTCTGAAAACTAGAAGAGACAACATGAAGCAGGAAGTGTTGATTGGACCATGGTAGAAGGATTACAGTAAATGGCCAGGGACTTATCTTCCATAGTCTTCTGACTGTACTGTTTGTTCACTGTGTCTTATAGCTGAGATGTGAATAGTTCTGTGAATCTGACCACTGTAATATTGTACATTTATACACTTTTGATCTTCTGCTCTACTTTCTACATGCACCATGTGTACGTTGCTTTGGATACAAGCATCTGGTACATGAATAGGATTTTTTGTGTTTGATGGTAAAAGGAATCTGAGGCCTGACAAGGCCGTCTCTCATAGTTGTGTGACTCAACTCTGCTGTGTGAAAACACAAACCAATACAGAGGAGACAGTCTGTATTTTCATTTTAATTAGTGTGTTTGTCTGTGTGCATGTGTGCTGGGAGGATCTCACTGGGATTAATGACACACAAACTATTTACAATAAAGCCTTCCTTTACTGGAAGCTTCACAATACTTAATCACCCCTGACACCTTCCCATCTCATTTCCTGGTAACAAAATAGGTCTACCAATGAGCAACATCACTGTACGTTTTCCGCCGTTAACACACTCAAACACATACACTGTACACACACACACACACTCATACTCATACACACACACACTCATTCACACACACGTGTAATCTGGGTATCCATCCAGAGACTTTTCCGAGAGACGTGTCTTGAGGACTATCCGAGCCGGAGGCTTTTCTTTTTTTTTTTTTTTTTTTTTAGCAGTCGCTCTTATCCAGAGCTCTTATCCAGAGCGACTTACAGTAAGTACAGGGACATTCCCCCCGAAGCAAGTAGGGTGAAGTACCTTGCCCAAGGACACAACGTCATTTGGCACGGCCGGGAATCGAACTGGCAACCTTCAGATTACTAGCCTGACTCCCTCACCGCTCAGCCACCTGACTCTCTACACTACACAGGCTCTCTCCACTCAGCCACCTGACTCTCTACACTACACAGGCTCTCTCCACTCAGCCACCTGACTCTCTACACTACACAGGCTCTCTCCACTCAGCCACCTGACTCTCTACACTACACAGGCTCTCTCCACTCAGCCACCTGACTCTCTACACTACACAGGCTCTCTCCACTCAGCCACCTGACTCTCTACACTACACAGGCTCTCTCCACTCAGCCACCTGATGAGGCAGTCATCCCTCTGCTGGACTCACCTCAGTGAACTGTGTTGAAACCATCCAACTGGTCTGTTCTTTTGAACCAGCCACTGGCTTCCTCCAGCACCAGCACCAGCCCAGCACCAGCCCATCACCAGCTACAGCCCAACACCATGCTTGCTCTGTGGGCCAACCAGGGCTGCCGGCGTGGGGATATGCGGAGGTCTGAGCCGGGCCACGGGAGGCCAGAGATGATCCTGCCCAGAGGCCGGCCTGATCCCCCTGCTAATCTGACAGCAGGAGGCCCTTTATGTGTAAACATAGCACAGGCCAGCCCAACAACATCTCTAGTGTTATTACAGCCCTGCCTGTCTGGGACTGGAGGGTATGGGTGGTATGGGGGGTTTGGGGGTACAGGAGGGGGGTACAGGAGGGGGGTGGGGGGTACAGGAGGGGGGTACAGGAGGGGGGTGGGGGGTACAGGAGGGGGGTACAGGAGGGGGGTGGAGGTACAGGAGGGGGGTGGGGGTACAGGAGGGGGGTGGAGGTACAGGAGGGGGGTGGGGGGTACAGGAGGGGGGTACAGGAGGGGGGTGGAGGTACAGGAGGGGGGTGGGGGTACAGGAGGGGGGTGGGGGGTACAGGAGGGGGGTGGGGGTACAGGAGGGGGGTGGAGGTACAGGAGGGGGGTGGGGGGTACAGGAGGGGGGTGGAGGTACAGGAGGGGGGTGGGGGGTACAGGAGGGGGGTGGAGGTACAGGAGGGGGGTGGGGGTACAGGAGGGGGGTGGGGGGTACAGGAGGGGGGTGGAGGTACAGGAGGGGGGTGGGGGGTACAGGAGGGGGGTGGGGGTACAGGAGGGGGGTGGGGGTACAGGAGGGGGGTGGGGGGTACAGGAGGGGGGTGGAGGTACAGGAGGGGGGTGGGGGTACAGGAGGGGGGTGGGGGTACAGGAGGGGGGTGGGGGTACAGGAGGGGGGTGGGGGGTACAGGAGGGGGGTGGGGGTACAGGAGGGGGGTGGGGGTACAGGAGGGGGGTGGGGGTACAGGAGGGGGGTGGGGGGTACAGGAGGGGGGTGGAGGTACAGGAGGGGGGTGGGGGTACAGGAGGGGGGTGGAGGTACAGGAGGGGGGTGGGGGGTACAGGAGGGGGGTGGGGGTACAGGAGGGGGGTGGAGGTACAGGAGGGGGGTGGGGGGTACAGGAGGGGGGTGGAGGTACAGGAGGGGGGTGGGGGTACAGGAGGGGGGTGGGGGTACAGGAGGGGGGTGGAGGTACAGGAGGGGGGTGGGGGTACAGGAGGGGGGTGGGGGTACAGGAGGGGGGTGGGGGGTACAGGAGGGGGGTGGAGGTACAGGAGGGGGGTGGGGGTACAGGAGGGGGGTACAGGAGGGGGGTGGGGGGTACAGGAGGGGGGTGGAGGTACAGGAGGGGGGTGGGGGGTACAGGAGGGGGGTGGGGGTACAGGAGGGGGGTGGGGGTACAGGAGGGGGGTGGGGGGTACAGGAGGGGGGTGGGGGGTACAGGAGGGGGGTGGGGGGTACAGGGACACTAGTGTCCAGCCAAACACACACACATTAGACAAGCACATGCATGTAATGTCTGTGCGCTACATCACACATGTACATGCATACACATATATCACACAAGTTGCTATGTAAAGATGGGAAGTAACGAAGTACAAATACTTTGTTACTGTACTTTACTTCACAGATTATTTTTCGGACAACTTTTTACCTTCACTCTATAAATGTCGACATGACTGAGAATAAAGACATTGCTGATCCCCCATGGCCATATATGAGGGAGACGTTTGAAATTGTCAGTGTCGAAAAGGAATCCTGGCGAATATGTTGTGTGTCTATAGTGTCTTTATGTATTAATGTATTTATATGATGTGAGGTCCAAAATGTAGTAGTAATGGCTACTAATGGATACTTTACTTTAACTTGAGTGAAAAAGTGTAGTCAATACTTTACCAGAGTATTTTTAAACATGAGTATCTGTACTCCTATTTGAGTGAAGTATGTGCACGTTGGAGCATTTAAACACCCCGGCACGGGAGGACAAAACTATCCAGCATAGCTGTTGTTAGCGACACCAGTTGATAATAATGGGCTAGTTGTATGTGTCCTCTTGTTCAAAATAAAAATTATAAAAATAATTGTTCGTTGCAGCGCTATTACACTGTTATTACACTGTGATTACACTGTTGTTTCACTGCTATGTTGTTATTACACTACCATTACACTGTAATTACACTGTTGCTACGCTACACTGTCATTAGGTTATTATTACACAGTTTTTACACTGTTATTACACTGTTGTTATTACGTTGTTATAACACAGTTATTAAGTTGTTATTAGGCTACACTGTTATGACACTATTATTATGTTGTTATTACATTTACATTTACATTTATTCATTTAGCAGACGCTTTTATCCAAAGCGACTTCCAAGAGAGAGCTTTACAAAGTGCATAGGTCACTGATCATAACAACGAGATAGCCACAAAACATTGCGAGTAGCCAAAACATGAAGCACACATTGTGAACAACCAAAATAAGTGCCAAAGGGAAGAACCACAAGAGCATGTAGTTAAACAAGTTACAATTAAACAACATGAACTGCTATAAGTGCAAGTGTACCTGTGGAAAAAAGCAAGCAACAATAATAAAAACAATATATCACAGCGAGTACCAAAAATTTAAGTCAGTTACCACTAACCACAAGAGCAACAAGTCTCTAAGCAAGAGTCATTGTGATCCTTGAGGAAACTAACATCGGGTCTAGCGAACCATTCCTAAGTACCGTTGTACTTCCGGAACAAGTGCGTCTTGAGCCTTTTCTTGAAGGTGGAGAGACAGTCAGTGTCTCTGATGGAGGTGGGGAGTTGATTCCACCACTGGGGGGCCAGACAGGAGAAGAGCTTGTGTTGGGACCGGGCGGTCTTGAGCGGTGGGACCACCAGGCGGTTGTCTGAAGAAGACCGTAGGTGACGGGTGGGGGTGTAAGGCTGCAGGAGAGACTTGATGTAGACGGGTGCAGTCCCGTTCACTGCTCGGAAGGTCAATACCAGGGTCTTGAATCTGATACGTTATTACACTGTTATTACACATTATGTTGTTATTACACAGTTATTACATATTATCATAGGCGGAAAACCCAGGGGGACATGACCCCCCCACCCCCCTGGCACAGCCAGGTTCGATTCCCGGCTGTGCCGAATGACGTTGTGTCCTTGGGCAAGGCACTTCACCCTACTTGCCTCGGGGGGAATGTCCCTGTACTTACTGTAAGTCGCTCTGGATAAGAGCGTCTGCTAAATGACTAAATGTCTAAATGTCCCCCCCAATAAATCACTGTAAACATAAGTACATTTAAATAATATTAATAATATACATTTAACATATTACAATGTAGGCTATGTGTTACAGAAGTAATTTTGGTGTCCCCCTCAGGAATTGCTCTTGAAAAAATTTCATATAATTGTCCCCCCCAAAATTGATAGCAGAGTTTCACCACTGCATATTATATGTAACATAGAAGAATACTTTGTTACTGTACTTAAGTAGATTTTGCTGGTATCAGTACTTCACTATTTTCCTGACATTTCCTGTATTTTTTACTCCTTACATTTTTTACACAAATATCTTTACTTTCTACTTCATACATTTTCAAACCAGGCTCCTTACTTAGTTTTAATCTGTATTTTGTGACACGATTAACATTATTTATTGTCATTTCGTGCCTTTTTTCATTAACAGCCATCATGCACAACAAACATAAGATAGTCTACGAAGCTACCATGAAGCAAGGCAGAAGCTACCATGAAGCAAGGCAGAAGCTACCATGGAGCAGGAAGCTACCATGGAGCAGGAAGCTACCATGGAGCAGGAAGCCACCATGGAGCAAAAAGCTACCATGGAGCAGGAAGCCACCATGGAGCAAGAAGCCACCATGGAGCAGGAAGCCACCATGGAGCAGGAAGCTACCATGAAGCAAGGCAGAAGCCACCATGGAGCAGGAAGCCACCATGGAGCAGGAAGCCACCATGGAGCAAGAAGCCACCATGGAGCAGGAAGCCACCATGGAGCAGGAAGCTACCATGAAGCAAGGCAGAAGCTACCATGGAGCAGGAAGCTACCATGGAGCAGGAAGCCACCATGGAGCAGGAAGCTACCATGGAGCAGGAAGCCACCATGGAGCAGGAAGCTACCATGGAGCAGGAAGCTACCATGGAGCAGGAAGCCACCATGGAGCAGGAAGCCACCATGGAGCAGGAAGCCACCATGGAGCAGGAAGCCACCATGGAGCAGGAAGCCACCATGGAGCAGGAAGCTACCATGGAGCAAGAAGCTACCATGGAGCAGGAAGCCACCATGGAGCAAGAAGCTACCATGGAGCAGGAAGCCACCATGGAGCAGGAAGCTACCATGGAGCAGGAAGCTACCATGAAGCAGGAAGCCACCATGGAGCAGGAAGCCACCATGGAGCAGGAAGCCACCATGGAGCAGGAAGCCACCATGGAGCAAGAAGCCACCATGGAGCAGGAAGCTACCATGGAGCAGGAAGCTACCATGGAGCAGGAAGCCACCATGGAGCAGGAAGCTACCATGAAGCAAGGCAGAAGCCACCATGGAGCAGGAAGCCACCATGGAGCAGGAAGCCACCATGGAGCAAGAAGCCACCATGGAGCAGGAAGCCACCATGGAGCAGGAAGCTACCATGAAGCAAGGCAGAAGCTACCATGGAGCAGGAAGCTACCATGGAGCAGGAAGCCACCATGGAGCAGGAAGCTACCATGGAGCAGGAAGCTACCATGGAGCAGGAAGCCACCATGGAGCAGGAAGCCACCATGGAGCAGGAAGCTACCATGGAGCAGGAAGCCACCATGGAGCAGGAAGCCACCATGGAGCAGGAAGCCACCATGGAGCAGGAAGCTACCATGGAGCAGGAAGCCACCATGGAGCAGGAAGCCACCATGGAGCAAGAAGCCACCATGGAGCAGGAAGCCACCATGGAGCAGGAAGCCACCATGGAGCAGGAAGCCACCATGGAGCAGGAAGCCACCATGGAGCAGGAAGCTACCATGGAGCAGGAAGCCACCATGGAGCAGGAAGCTACCATGGAGCAGGAAGCTACCATGGAGCAGGAAGCCACCATGGAGCAGGAAGCCACCATGGAGCAAGAAGCCACCATGGAGCAGGAAGCCACCATGGAGCAGGAAGCCACCATGGAGCAGGAAGCCACCATGGAGCAGGAAGCCACCATGGAGCAGGAAGCCACCATGGAGCAGGAAGCCACCATGGAGCAAGAAGCCACCATGGAGCAGGAAGCCACCATGGAGCAGGAAGCTACCATGGAGCAAGAAGCCACCATGGAGCAGGAAGCTACCATGGAGCAGGAAGCTACCATGGAGCAAGAAGCCACCATGGAGCAGGAAGCTACCATGGAGCAGGAAGCCACCATGGAGCAGGAAGCTACCATGGAGCAGGAAGCCACCATGGAGCAAGAAGCTACCATGGAGCAGGAAGCTACCATGGAGCAAGAAGCCACCATGGAGCAAGAAGCTACCATGGAGCAATGCAGAAGCCACCATGGAGCAAGAAGCTACCATGGAGCAAGAAGCTACCATGGAGCAGGAAGCCACCATGGAGCAGGAAGCCACCATGGAGCAGGAAGCTACCATGGAGCAAGAAGCCACCATGGAGCAGGAAGCCACCATGGAGCAGGAATCCACCATGGAGCAGGAAGCCACCATGGAGCAAGAAGCCACCATGGAGCAGGAAGCTACCATGGAGCAGGAAGCCACCATGGAGCAATGCAGAAGCCACCATGGAGCAGGAAGCCACCATGGAGCAGGAAGCCACCATGGAGCAGGAAGCTACCATGGAGCAGGAAGCCACCATGGAGCAATGCAGAAGCTACCATGGAGCAGGAAGCTACCATGGAGCAGGAAGCCACCATGGAGCAGGAAGCTACCATGGAGCAGGAAGCCACCATGGAGCAGGAAGCCACCATGGAGCAGGAAGCCACCATGGAGCAAGAAGCCACCATGGAGCAGGAAGCCACCATGGAGCAGGAAGCTACCATGAAGCAAGGCAGAAGCTACCATGGAGCAGGAAGCTACCATGGAGCAGGAAGCCACCATGGAGCAGGAAGCTACCATGGAGCAGGAAGCTACCATGGAGCAGGAAGCCACCATGGAGCAGGAAGCCACCATGGAGCAGGAAGCCACCATGGAGCAGGAAGCCACCATGGAGCAGGAAGCTACCATGGAGCAAGAAGCTACCATGGAGCAGGAAGCCACCATGGAGCAAGAAGCTACCATGGAGCAGGAAGCCACCATGGAGCAGGAAGCTACCATGGAGCAGGAAGCTACCATGAAGCAGGAAGCCACCATGGAGTAGGAAGCCACCATGGAGCAGGAAGCCACCATGGAGCAGGAAGCCACCATGGAGCAAGAAGCCACCATGGAGCAGGAAGCTACCATGGAGCAGGAAGCTACCATGGAGCAGGAAGCCACCATGGAGCAGGAAGCTACCATGAAGCAAGGCAGAAGCCACCATGAAGCAGGAAGCCACCATGGAGCAGGAAGCCACCATGGAGCAAGAAGCCACCATGGAGCAGGAAGCCACCATGGAGCAGGAAGGTACCATGAAGCAAGGCAGAAGCTACCATGGAGCAGGAAGCTACCATGGAGCAGGAAGCCACCATGGAGCAGGAAGCTACCATGGAGCAGGAAGCTACCATGAAGCAGGAAGCCACCATGGAGTAGGAAGCCACCATGGAGCAGGAAGCCACCATGGAGCAGGAAGCCACCATGGAGCAAGAAGCCACCATGGAGCAGGAAGCTACCATGGAGCAAGAAGCTACCATGGAGCAGGAAGCCACCATGGAGCAAGAAGCTACCATGGAGCAGGAAGCCACCATGGAGCAGGAAGCTACCATGGAGCAGGAAGCTACCATGAAGCAGGAAGCCACCATGGAGTAGGAAGCCACCATGGAGCAGGAAGCCACCATGGAGCAGGAAGCCACCATGGAGCAAGAAGCCACCATGGAGCAGGAAGCTACCATGGAGCAGGAAGCTACCATGGAGCAGGAAGCCACCATGGAGCAGGAAGCTACCATGAAGCAAGGCAGAAGCCACCATGAAGCAGGAAGCCACCATGGAGCAGGAAGCCACCATGGAGCAAGAAGCCACCATGGAGCAGGAAGCCACCATGGAGCAGGAAGCTACCATGAAGCAAGGCAGAAGCTACCATGGAGCAGGAAGCTACCATGGAGCAGGAAGCCACCATGGAGCAGGAAGCTACCATGGAGCAGGAAGCTACCATGGAGCAGGAAGCCACCATGGAGCAGGAAGCCACCATGGAGCAGGAAGCCACCATGGAGCAGGAAGCCACCATGGAGCAGGAAGCTACCATGGAGCAGGAAGCCACCATGGAGCAGGAAGCCACCATGGAGCAGGAAGCCACCATGGAGCAGGAAGCTACCATGGAGCAGGAAGCCACCATGGAGCAGGAAGCCACCATGGAGCAAGAAGCCACCATGGAGCAGGAAGCCACCATGGAGCAGGAAGCTACCATGGAGCAGGAAGCCACCATGGAGCAGGAAGCCACCATGGAGCAGGAAGCTACCATGGAGCAGGAAGCCACCATGGAGCAGGAAGCCACCATGGAGCAGGAAGCTACCATGGAGCAGGAAGCCACCATGGAGCAGGAAGCCACCATGGAGCAAGAAGCCACCATGGAGCAGGAAGCCACCATGGAGCAGGAAGCTACCATGGAGCAGGAAGCCACCATGGAGCAGGAAGCTACCATGGAGCAGGAAGCCACCATGGAGCAGGAAGCCACCATGGAGCAGGAAGCCACCATGGAGCAAGAAGCCACCATGGAGCAGGAAGCCACCATGGAGCAGGAAGCTACCATGGAGCAAGAAGCCACCATGGAGCAGGAAGCTACCATGGAGCAGGAAGCTACCATGGAGCAAGAAGCCACCATGGAGCAGGAAGCCACCATGGAGCAGGAAGCCACCATGGAGCAGGAAGCTACCATGGAGCAGGAAGCCACCATGGAGCAAGAAGCTACCATGGAGCAGGAAGCTACCATGGAGCAAGAAGCCACCATGGAGCAAGAAGCTACCATGGAGCAATGCAGAAGCCACCATGGAGCAAGAAGCTACCATGGAGCAAGAAGCTACCATGGAGCAGGAAGCCACCATGGAGCAGGAAGCCACCATGGAGCAGGAAGCTACCATGGAGCAAGAAGCCACCATGGAGCAGGAAGCCACCATGGAGCAGGAATCCACCATGGAGCAGGAAGCCACCATGGAGCAAGAAGCCACCATGGAGCAGGAAGCCACCATGGAGCAGGAAGCCACCATGGAGCAGGAAGCTACCATGGAGCAGGAAGCCACCATGGAGCAATGCAGAAGCTACCATGGAGCAGGAAGCTACCATGGAGCAGGAAGCCACCATGGAGCAGGAAGCTACCATGGAGCAGGAAGCCACCATGGAGCAGGAAGCCACCATGGAGCAGGAAGCCACCATGGCGCAGGAAGCCACCATGGAGCAGGAAGCCACCATGGAGCAGGAAGCCACCATGGAGCAGGAAGCCACCATGGAGCAAGAAGCCACCATGGAGCAGGAAGCCACCATGGAGCAGGAAGCCACCATGGAGCAGGAAGCCACCATGGCGCAGGAAGCCACCATGGAGCATGAAGCCACCATGGAGCAGGAAGCCACCATGGAGCAGGAAGCCACCATGGAGCAGGAAGCTACCATGGAGCAGGAAGCTACCATGGAGCAGGAAGCCACCATGGAGCAAAAAGCTACCATGGAGCAGGAAGCTACCATGGAGCAAGAAGCTACCATGGAGCAAGAAGCCACCATGGAGCAAGAAGCTACCATGGAGCAGGAAGCTACCATGGAGCAGGAAGCCACCATGGAGCAATGCAGAAGCTACCATGGAGCAGGAAGCTACCATGGAGCAGGAAGCTACCATGGAGCAGGAAGCTACCATGGAGCAGGAAGCCACCATGGAGCAATGCAGAAGCTACCATGGAGCAGGAAGCTACCATGGAGCAGGAAGCTACCATGGAGCAGGAAGCCACCATGGAGCAATGCAGAAGCCACCATGGAGCAGGAAGCCACCATGGAGCAGGAAGCCACCATGGAGCAAAAAGCTACCATGGAGCAGGAAGCTACCATGGAGCAAGAAGCTACCATGGAGCAGGAAGCCACCATGGAGCAAGAAGCTAC
Organism: Osmerus eperlanus; assembly: GCF_963692335.1. Lineage (NCBI taxonomy): Eukaryota > Metazoa > Chordata > Actinopteri > Osmeriformes > Osmeridae > Osmerus > Osmerus eperlanus. The sequence continues at coordinate 855,126 of NC_085022.1, forward strand.
CATGGAGCAGGAAGCTACCATGGAGCAGGAAGCCACCATGGAGCAATGCAGAAGCTACCATGGAGCAGGAAGCCACCATGGAGCAACAAGCTACCATGGAGCAGGAAGCCACCATGGAGCAGGAAGCTACCATGAAGCAAGGCAGAAGCCACCATGGAGCAGGAAGCCACCATGGAGCAGGAAGCTACCATGGAGCAGGAAGCCACCATGGAGCAATGCAGAAGCTACCATGGAGCAGGAAGCTACCATGGAGCAGGAAGCCACCATGGAGCAGGAAGCTACCATGGAGCAGGAAGCCACCATGGAGCAGGAAGCCACCATGGAGCAGGAAGCTACCATGGAGCAGGAAGCCACCATGGAGCAGGAAGCCACCATGGAGCAGGAAGCCACCATGGAGCAGGAAGCTACCATGGAGCAGGAAGCCACCATGGAGCAGGAAGCCACCATGGAGCAAGAAGCCACCATGGAGCAGGAAGCCACCATGGAGCAGGAAGCCACCATGGAGCAGGAAGCCACCATGGAGCAGGAAGCCACCATGGAGCAGGAAGCTACCATGGAGCAGGAAGCCACCATGGAGCAGGAAGCTACCATGGAGCAGGAAGCTACCATGGAGCAGGAAGCCACCATGGAGCAGGAAGCCACCATGGAGCAAGAAGCCACCATGGAGCAGGAAGCCACCATGGAGCAGGAAGCTACCATGGAGCAGGAAGCCACCATGGAGCAGGAAGCCACCATGGAGCAGGAAGCCACCATGGAGCAGGAAGCCACCATGGAGCAAGAAGCCACCATGGAGCAGGAAGCCACCATGGAGCAGGAAGCTACCATGGAGCAAGAAGCCACCATGGAGCAGGAAGCTACCATGGAGCAGGAAGCTACCATGGAGCAAGAAGCCACCATGGAGCAGGAAGCTACCATGGAGCAGGAAGCCACCATGGAGCAGGAAGCTACCATGGAGCAGGAAGCCACCATGGAGCAAGAAGCTACCATGGAGCAGGAAGCTACCATGGAGCAAGAAGCCACCATGGAGCAAGAAGCTACCATGGAGCAATGCAGAAGCCACCATGGAGCAAGAAGCTACCATGGAGCAAGAAGCTACCATGGAGCAGGAAGCCACCATGGAGCAGGAAGCCACCATGGAGCAGGAAGCCACCATGGAGCAAGAAGCCACCATGGAGCAGGAAGCCACCATGGAGCAGGAATCCACCATGGAGCAGGAAGCCACCATGGAGCAAGAAGCCACCATGGAGCAGGAAGCTACCATGGAGCAGGAAGCCACCATGGAGCAATGCAGAAGCCACCATGGAGCAGGAAGCCACCATGGAGCAGGAAGCCACCATGGAGCAGGAAGCTACCATGGAGCAGGAAGCCACCATGGAGCAATGCAGAAGCTACCATGGAGCAGGAAGCTACCATGGAGCAGGAAGCCACCATGGAGCAGGAAGCTACCATGGAGCAGGAAGCCACCATGGAGCAGGAAGCCACCATGGAGCAGGAAGCCACCATGGCGCAGGAAGCCACCATGGAGCAGGAAGCCACCATGGAGCAGGAAGCCACCATGGAGCAGGAAGCCACCATGGAGCAGGAAGCTACCATGGAGCAAGAAGCTACCATGGAGCAGGAAGCAACCATGGAGCAAGAAGCTACCATGGAGCAGGAAGCCACCATGGAGCAGGAAGCCACCATGGAGCAGGAAGCTACCATGAAGCAGGAAGCCACCATGGAGTAGGAAGCCACCATGGAGCAGGAAGCCACCATGGAGCAGGAAGCCACCATGGAGCAAGAAGCCACCATGGAGCAGGAAGCTACCATGGAGCAGGAAGCTACCATGGAGCAGGAAGCCACCATGGAGCAGGAAGCTACCATGAAGCAAGGCAGAAGCCACCATGAAGCAGGAAGCCACCATGGAGCAGGAAGCCACCATGGAGCAAGAAGCCACCATGGAGCAGGAAGCCACCATGGAGCAGGAAGCTACCATGAAGCAAGGCAGAAGCTACCATGGAGCAGGAAGCTACCATGGAGCAGGAAGCCACCATGGAGCAGGAAGCTACCATGGAGCAGGAAGCTACCATGGAGCAGGAAGCTACCATGGAGCAGGAAGCCACCATGGAGCAGGAAGCCACCATGGAGCAGGAAGCCACCATGGAGCAGGAAGCTACCATGGAGCAGGAAGCCACCATGGAGCAGGAAGCCACCATGGAGCAGGAAGCCACCATGGAGCAGGAAGCTACCATGGAGCAGGAAGCCACCATGGAGCAGGAAGCCACCATGGAGCAAGAAGCCACCATGGAGCAAGAAGCCACCATGGAGCAGGAAGCCACCATGGAGCAGGAAGCTACCATGGAGCAAGAAGCTACCATGGAGCAGGAAGCCACCATGGAGCAGGAAGCCACCATGGAGCAAGAAGCCACCATGGAGCAGGAAGCCACCATGGAGCAGGAAGCTACCATGAAGCAAGGCAGAAGCTACCATGGAGCAGGAAGCTACCATGGAGCAGGAAGCCACCATGGAGCAGGAAGCTACCATGGAGCAGGAAGCCACCATGGAGCAGGAAGCCACCATGGAGCAAGAAGCCACCATGGAGCAGGAAGCCACCATGGAGCAGGAAGCCACCATGGAGCAGGAAGCCACCATGGCGCAGGAAGCCACCATGGAGCATGAAGCCACCATGGAGCAGGAAGCCACCATGGAGCAGGAAGCCACCATGGAGCAGGAAGCTACCATGGAGCAGGAAGCTACCATGGAGCAAGAAGCCACCATGGAGCAAGAAGCTACCATGGAGCAATGCAGAAGCCACCATGGAGCAAGAAGCTACCATGGAGCAAGAAGCTACCATGGAGCAGGAAGCCACCATGGAGCAGGAAGCCACCATGGAGCAGGAAGCTACCATGGAGCAAGAAGCCACCATGGAGCAGGAAGCCACCATGGAGCAGGAATCCACCATGGAGCAGGAAGCCACCATGGAGCAAGAAGCCACCATGGAGCAGGAAGCCACCATGGAGCAGGAAGCCACCATGGAGCAGGAAGCTACCATGGAGCAGGAAGCCACCATGGAGCAATGCAGAAGCTACCATGGAGCAGGAAGCTACCATGGAGCAGGAAGCCACCATGGAGCAGGAAGCTACCATGGAGCAGGAAGCCACCATGGAGCAGGAAGCCACCATGGAGCAGGAAGCCACCATGGCGCAGGAAGCCACCATGGAGCAGGAAGCCACCATGGAGCAGGAAGCCACCATGGAGCAGGAAGCCACCATGGAGCAAGAAGCCACCATGGAGCAGGAAGCCACCATGGAGCAGGAAGCCACCATGGAGCAGGAAGCCACCATGGCGCAGGAAGCCACCATGGAGCATGAAGCCACCATGGAGCAGGAAGCCACCATGGAGCAGGAAGCCACCATGGAGCAGGAAGCTACCATGGAGCAGGAAGCTACCATGGAGCAGGAAGCCACCATGGAGCAAAAAGCTACCATGGAGCAGGAAGCTACCATGGAGCAAGAAGCTACCATGGAGCAAGAAGCCACCATGGAGCAAGAAGCTACCATGGAGCAGGAAGCTACCATGGAGCAGGAAGCCACCATGGAGCAATGCAGAAGCTACCATGGAGCAGGAAGCTACCATGGAGCAGGAAGCTACCATGGAGCAGGAAGCTACCATGGAGCAGGAAGCCACCATGGAGCAATGCAGAAGCTACCATGGAGCAGGAAGCTACCATGGAGCAGGAAGCTACCATGGAGCAGGAAGCCACCATGGAGCAATGCAGAAGCCACCATGGAGCAGGAAGCCACCATGGAGCAGGAAGCCACCATGGAGCAAAAAGCTACCATGGAGCAGGAAGCTACCATGGAGCAAGAAGCTACCATGGAGCAGGAAGCCACCATGGAGCAAGAAGCTACCATGGAGCAGGAAGCTACCATGGAGCAGGAAGCCACCATGGAGCAATGCAGAAGCTACCATGGAGCAGGAAGCCACCATGGAGCAACAAGCTACCATGGAGCAGGAAGCCACCATGGAGCAGGAAGCTACCATGAAGCAAGGCAGAAGCCACCATGGAGCAGGAAGCCACCATGGAGCAGGAAGCTACCATGGAGCAGGAAGCCACCATGGAGCAATGCAGAAGCTACCATGGAGCAGGAAGCTACCATGGAGCAGGAAGCCACCATGGAGCAGGAAGCTACCATGGAGCAGGAAGCCACCATGGAGCAGGAAGCCACCATGGAGCAGGAAGCTACCATGGAGCAGGAAGCCACCATGGAGCAGGAAGCCACCATGGAGCAGGAAGCCACCATGGAGCAGGAAGCTACCATGGAGCAGGAAGCCACCATGGAGCAGGAAGCCACCATGGAGCAAGAAGCCACCATGGAGCAGGAAGCCACCATGGAGCAGGAAGCCACCATGGAGCAGGAAGCCACCATGGAGCAGGAAGCCACCATGGAGCAGGAAGCTACCATGGAGCAGGAAGCCACCATGGAGCAGGAAGCTACCATGGAGCAGGAAGCTACCATGGAGCAGGAAGCCACCATGGAGCAGGAAGCCACCATGGAGCAAGAAGCCACCATGGAGCAGGAAGCCACCATGGAGCAGGAAGCTACCATGGAGCAGGAAGCCACCATGGAGCAGGAAGCCACCATGGAGCAGGAAGCCACCATGGAGCAGGAAGCCACCATGGAGCAAGAAGCCACCATGGAGCAGGAAGCCACCATGGAGCAGGAAGCTACCATGGAGCAAGAAGCCACCATGGAGCAGGAAGCTACCATGGAGCAGGAAGCTACCATGGAGCAAGAAGCCACCATGGAGCAGGAAGCTACCATGGAGCAGGAAGCCACCATGGAGCAGGAAGCTACCATGGAGCAGGAAGCCACCATGGAGCAAGAAGCTACCATGGAGCAGGAAGCTACCATGGAGCAAGAAGCCACCATGGAGCAAGAAGCTACCATGGAGCAATGCAGAAGCCACCATGGAGCAAGAAGCTACCATGGAGCAAGAAGCTACCATGGAGCAGGAAGCCACCATGGAGCAGGAAGCCACCATGGAGCAGGAAGCCACCATGGAGCAAGAAGCCACCATGGAGCAGGAAGCCACCATGGAGCAGGAATCCACCATGGAGCAGGAAGCCACCATGGAGCAAGAAGCCACCATGGAGCAGGAAGCTACCATGGAGCAGGAAGCCACCATGGAGCAATGCAGAAGCCACCATGGAGCAGGAAGCCACCATGGAGCAGGAAGCCACCATGGAGCAGGAAGCTACCATGGAGCAGGAAGCCACCATGGAGCAATGCAGAAGCTACCATGGAGCAGGAAGCTACCATGGAGCAGGAAGCCACCATGGAGCAGGAAGCTACCATGGAGCAGGAAGCCACCATGGAGCAGGAAGCCACCATGGAGCAGGAAGCCACCATGGCGCAGGAAGCCACCATGGAGCAGGAAGCCACCATGGAGCAGGAAGCCACCATGGAGCAGGAAGCCACCATGGAGCAGGAAGCTACCATGGAGCAAGAAGCTACCATGGAGCAGGAAGCAACCATGGAGCAAGAAGCTACCATGGAGCAGGAAGCCACCATGGAGCAGGAAGCCACCATGGAGCAGGAAGCTACCATGAAGCAGGAAGCCACCATGGAGTAGGAAGCCACCATGGAGCAGGAAGCCACCATGGAGCAGGAAGCCACCATGGAGCAAGAAGCCACCATGGAGCAGGAAGCTACCATGGAGCAGGAAGCTACCATGGAGCAGGAAGCCACCATGGAGCAGGAAGCTACCATGAAGCAAGGCAGAAGCCACCATGAAGCAGGAAGCCACCATGGAGCAGGAAGCCACCATGGAGCAAGAAGCCACCATGGAGCAGGAAGCCACCATGGAGCAGGAAGCTACCATGAAGCAAGGCAGAAGCTACCATGGAGCAGGAAGCTACCATGGAGCAGGAAGCCACCATGGAGCAGGAAGCTACCATGGAGCAGGAAGCTACCATGGAGCAGGAAGCTACCATGGAGCAGGAAGCCACCATGGAGCAGGAAGCCACCATGGAGCAGGAAGCCACCATGGAGCAGGAAGCTACCATGGAGCAGGAAGCCACCATGGAGCAGGAAGCCACCATGGAGCAGGAAGCCACCATGGAGCAGGAAGCTACCATGGAGCAGGAAGCCACCATGGAGCAGGAAGCCACCATGGAGCAAGAAGCCACCATGGAGCAAGAAGCCACCATGGAGCAGGAAGCCACCATGGAGCAGGAAGCTACCATGGAGCAAGAAGCTACCATGGAGCAGGAAGCCACCATGGAGCAGGAAGCCACCATGGAGCAAGAAGCCACCATGGAGCAGGAAGCCACCATGGAGCAGGAAGCTACCATGAAGCAAGGCAGAAGCTACCATGGAGCAGGAAGCTACCATGGAGCAGGAAGCCACCATGGAGCAGGAAGCTACCATGGAGCAGGAAGCCACCATGGAGCAGGAAGCCACCATGGAGCAGGAAGCCACCATGGAGCAGGAAGCCACCATGGAGCAGGAAGCCACCATGGAGCAGGAAGCTACCATGGAGCAAGAAGCTACCATGGAGCAGGAAGCCACCATGGAGCAAGAAGCTACCATGGAGCAGGAAGCCACCATGGAGCAGGAAGCTACCATGGAGCAGGAAGCTACCATGAAGCAGGAAGCCACCATGGAGTAGGAAGCCACCATGGAGCAGGAAGCCACCATGGAGCAGGAAGCCACCATGGAGCAAGAAGCCACCATGGAGCAGGAAGCTACCATGGAGCAGGAAGCTACCATGGAGCAGGAAGCCACCATGGAGCAGGAAGCTACCATGAAGCAAGGCAGAAGCCACCATGAAGCAGGAAGCCACCATGGAGCAGGAAGCCACCATGGAGCAAGAAGCCACCATGGAGCAGGAAGCCACCATGGAGCAGGAAGCTACCATGAAGCAAGGCAGAAGCTACCATGGAGCAGGAAGCTACCATGGAGCAGGAAGCCACCATGGAGCAGGAAGCTACCATGAAGCAAGGCAGAAGCCACCATGAAGCAGGAAGCCACCATGGAGCAGGAAGCCACCATGGAGCAAGAAGCCACCATGGAGCAGGAAGCCACCATGGAGCAGGAAGCTACCATGAAGCAAGGCAGAAGCTACCATGGAGCAGGAAGCTACCATGGAGCAGGAAGCCACCATGGAGCAGGAAGCTACCATGGAGCAGGAAGCTACCATGGAGCAGGAAGCCACCATGGAGCAGGAAGCCACCATGGAGCAGGAAGCCACCATGGAGCAGGAAGCCACCATGGAGCAGGAAGCCACCATGGAGCAGGAAGCTACCATGGAGCAGGAAGCCACCATGGAGCAGGAAGCCACCATGGAGCAGGAAGCCACCATGGAGCAGGAAGCTACCATGGAGCAGGAAGCCACACTGGAGCAGGAAGCCACCATGGAGCAAGAAGCCACCATGGAGCAGGAAGCCACCATGGAGCAGGAAGCTACCATGGAGCAGGAAGCCACCATGGAGCAGGAAGCCACCATGGAGCAGGAAGCTACCATGGAGCAGGAAGCCACCATGGAGCAGGAAGCCACCATGGAGCAGGAAGCCACCATGGAGCAGGAAGCCACCATGGAGCAGGAAGCTACCATGGAGCAGGAAGCCACCATGGAGCAGGAAGCCACCATGGAGCAAGAAGCCACCATGGAGCAGGAAGCCACCATGGAGCAGGAAGCTACCATGGAGCAGGAAGCCACCATGGAGCAGGAAGCCACCATGGAGCAGGAAGCTACCATGGAGCAGGAAGCCACCATGGAGCAGGAAGCCACCATGGAGCAGGAAGCTACCATGGAGCAGGAAGCCACCATGGAGCAGGAAGCCACCATGGAGCAAGAAGCCACCATGGAGCAGGAAGCCACCATTGAGCAGGAAGCTACCATGGAGCAGGAAGCCACCATGGAGCAGGAAGCTACCATGGAGCAGGAAGCCACCATGGAGCAGGAAGCCACCATGGAGCAGGAAGCCACCATGGAGCAAGAAGCCACCATGGAGCAGGAAGCCACCATGGAGCAGGAAGCTACCATGGAGCAAGAAGCCACCATGGAGCAGGAAGCTACCATGGAGCAGGAAGCTACCATGGAGCAAGAAGCCACCATGGAGCAGGAAGCCACCATGGAGCAGGAAGCCACCATGGAGCAGGAAGCTACCATGGAGCAGGAAGCCACCATGGAGCAAGAAGCTACCATGGAGCAGGAAGCTACCATGGAGCAAGAAGCCACCATGGAGCAAGAAGCTACCATGGAGCAATGCAGAAGCCACCATGGAGCAAGAAGCTACCATGGAGCAAGAAGCTACCATGGAGCAGGAAGCCACCATGGAGCAGGAAGCCACCATGGAGCAGGAAGCTACCATGGAGCAAGAAGCCACCATGGAGCAGGAAGCCACCATGGAGCAGGAATCCACCATGGAGCAGGAAGCCACCATGGAGCAAGAAGCCACCATGGAGCAGGAAGCCACCATGGAGCAGGAAGCCACCATGGAGCAGGAAGCTACCATGGAGCAGGAAGCCACCATGGAGCAATGCAGAAGCTACCATGGAGCAGGAAGCTACCATGGAGCAGGAAGCCACCATGGAGCAGGAAGCTACCATGGAGCAGGAAGCCACCATGGAGCAGGAAGCCACCATGGAGCAGGAAGCCACCATGGCGCAGGAAGCCACCATGGAGCAGGAAGCCACCATGGAGCAGGAAGCCACCATGGAGCAGGAAGCCACCATGGAGCAGGAAGCCACCATGGAGCAATGCAGAAGCTACCATGGAGCAGGAAGCTACCATGGAGCAGGAAGCTACCATGGAGCAGGAAGCCACCATGGAGCAATGCAGAAGCCACCATGGAGCAGGAAGCCACCATGGAGCAGGAAGCCACCATGGAGCAAAAAGCTACCATGGAGCAGGAAGCTACCATGGAGCAAGAAGCTACCATGGAGCAGGAAGCCACCATGGAGCAAGAAGCTACCATGGAGCAGGAAGCTACCATGGAGCAGGAAGCCACCATGGAGCAATGCAGAAGCTACCATGGAGCAGGAAGCCACCATGGAGCAAGAAGCTACCATGGAGCAGGAAGCCACCATGGAGCAGGAAGCTACCATGAAGCAAGGCAGAAGCCACCATGGAGCAGGAAGCCACCATGGAGCAGGAAGCTACCATGGAGCAGGAAGCCACCATGGAGCAATGCAGAAGCTACCATGGAGCAGGAAGCTACCATGGAGCAGGAAGCCACCATGGAGCAGGAAGCTACCATGGAGCAGGAAGCCACCATGGAGCAGGAAGCCACCATGGAGCAGGAAGCTACCATGGAGCAGGAAGCCACCATGGAGCAGGAAGCCACCATGGAGCAGGAAGCCACCATGGAGCAGGAAGCTACCATGGAGCAGGAAGCCACCATGGAGCAGGAAGCCACCATGGAGCAAGAAGCCACCATGGAGCAGGAAGCCACCATGGAGCAGGAAGCCACCATGGAGCAGGAAGCCACCATGGAGCAGGAAGCTACCATGGAGCAGGAAGCCACCATGGAGCAGGAAGCTACCATGGAGCAGGAAGCTACCATGGAGCAGGAAGCCACCATGGAGCAGGAAGCCACCATGGAGCAAGAAGCCACCATGGAGCAGGAAGCCACCATGGAGCAGGAAGCTACCATGGAGCAGGAAGCCACCATGGAGCAGGAAGCCACCATGGAGCAGGAAGCCACCATGGAGCAGGAAGCCACCATGGAGCAGGAAGCCACCATGGAGCAAGAAGCCACCATGGAGCAGGAAGCCACCATGGAGCAGGAAGCTACCATGGAGCAAGAAGCCACCATGGAGCAGGAAGCTACCATGGAGCAGGAAGCTACCATGGAGCAAGAAGCCACCATGGAGCAGGAAGCTACCATGGAGCAGGAAGCCACCATGGAGCAGGAAGCTACCATGGAGCAGGAAGCCACCATGGAGCAAGAAGCTACCATGGAGCAGGAAGCTACCATGGAGCAAGAAGCCACCATGGAGCAAGAAGCTACCATGGAGCAATGCAGAAGCCACCATGGAGCAAGAAGCTACCATGGAGCAAGAAGCTACCATGGAGCAGGAAGCCACCATGGAGCAGGAAGCCACCATGGAGCAAGAAGCCACCATGGAGCAGGAAGCCACCATGGAGCAGGAAGCTACCATGGAGCAAGAAGCCACCATGGAGCAGGAAGCTACCATGGAGCAGGAAGCTACCATGGAGCAAGAAGCCACCATGGAGCAGGAAGCTACCATGGAGCAGGAAGCCACCATGGAGCAGGAAGCTACCATGGAGCAGGAAGCCACCATGGAGCAAGAAGCTACCATGGAGCAGGAAGCTACCATGAAGCAGGAAGCCACCATGGAGCAGGAAGCCACCATGGAGCAGGAAGCCACCATGGAGCAGGAAGCCACCATGGAGCAAGAAGCCACCATGGAGCAGGAAGCTACCATGGAGCAGGAAGCCACCATGGAGCAGGAAGCCACCATGGAGCAGGAAGCTACCATGGAGCAGGAAGCCACCATGGAGCAGGAAGCCACCATGGAGCAAGAAGCCACCATGGAGCAGGAAGCCACCATGGAGCAGGAAGCTACCATGGAGCAGGAAGCCACCATGGAGCAGGAAGCTACCATGGAGCAGGAAGCCACCATGGAGCAGGAAGCCACCATGGAGCAGGAAGCCACCATGCAGCAAGAAGCCACCATGGAGCAGGAAGCCACCATGGAGCAGGAAGCTACCATGGAGCAAGAAGCCACCATGGAGCAGGAAGCTACCATGGAGCAATGCAGAAGCTACCATGGAGCAGGAAGCTACCATGGAGCAGGAAGCCACCATGGAGCAGGAAGCTACCATGGAGCAGGAAGCTACCATGAAGCAGGAAGCCACCATGGAGCAGGAAGCCACCATGGAGCAGGAAGCCACCATGGAGCAGGAAGCCACCATGGAGCAAGAAGCCACCATGGAGCAGGAAGCTACCATGGAGCAGGAAGCTACCATGGAGCAGGAAGCCACCATGGAGCAGGAAGCTACCATGAAGCAAGGCAGAAGCCACCATGGAGCAGGAAGCCACCATGGAGCAGGAAGCCACCATGGAGCAAGAAGCCACCATGGAGCAGGAAGCCACCATGGAGCAGGAAGCTACCATGAAGCAAGGCAGAAGCTACCATGGAGCAGGAAGCTACCATGGAGCAGGAAGCCACCATGGAGCAGGAAGCTACCATGGAGCAGGAAGCTACCATGGAGCAGGAAGCCACCATGGAGCAGGAAGCCACCATGGAGCAGGAAGCCACCATGGAGCAGGAAGCCACCATGGAGCAGGAAGCTACCATGGAGCAGGAAGCCACCATGGAGCAGGAAGCCACCATGGAGCAGGAAGCCACCATGGAGCAGGAAGCTACCATGGAGCAGGAAGCCACCATGGAGCAGGAAGCCACCATGGAGCAAGAAGCCACCATGGAGCAGGAAGCCACCATGGAGCAGGAAGCCACCATGGAGCAGGAAGCCACCATGGAGCAGGAAGCTACCATGGAGCAGGAAGCCACCATGGAGCAGGAAGCCACCATGGAGCAGGAAGCTACCATGGAGCAGGAAGCCACCATGGAGCAGGAAGCCACCATGGAGCAAGAAGCCACCATGGAGCAGGAAGCCACCATGGAGCAGGAAGCTACCATGGAGCAGGAAGCCACCATGGAGCAGGAAGCTACCATGGAGCAGGAAGCCACCATGGAGCAGGAAGCCACCATGGAGCAGGAAGCCACCATGGAGCAAGAAGCCACCATGGAGCAGGAAGCCACCATGGAGCAGGAAGCTACCATGGAGCAAGAAGCCACCATGGAGCAGGAAGCTACCATGGAGCAGGAAGCTACCATGGAGCAAGAAGCCACCATGGAGCAGGAAGCTACCATGGAGCAGGAAGCCACCATGGAGCAGGAAGCTACCATGGAGCAGGAAGCCACCATGGAGCAAGAAGCTACCATGGAGCAGGAAGCTACCATGGAGCAAGAAGCCACCATGGAGCAAGAAGCTACCATGGAGCAATGCAGAAGCCACCATGGAGCAAGAAGCTACCATGGAGCAAGAAGCTACCATGGAGCAGGAAGCCACCATGGAGCAGGAAGCCACCATGGAGCAGGAAGCTACCATGGAGCAAGAAGCCACCATGGAGCAGGAAGCCACCATGGAGCAGGAATCCACCATGGAGCAGGAAGCCACCATGGAGCAAGAAGCCACCATGGAGCAGGAAGCTACCATGGAGCAGGAAGCCACCATGGAGCAATGCAGAAGCCACCATGGAGCAGGAAGCCACCATGGAGCAGGAAGCCACCATGGAGCAGGAAGCTACCATGGAGCAGGAAGCCACCATGGAGCAATGCAGAAGCTACCATGGAGCAGGAAGCTACCATGGAGCAGGAAGCCACCATGGAGCAGGAAGCTACCATGGAGCAGGAAGCCACCATGGAGCAGGAAGCCACCATGGAGCAGGAAGCCACCATGGCGCAGGAAGCCACCATGGAGCAGGAAGCCACCATGGAGCAGGAAGCCACCATGGAGCAGGAAGCCACCATGGAGCAGGAAGCCACCATGGAGCAAGAAGCTACCATGGAGCAAGAAGCTACCATGGAGCAGGAAGCCACCATGGAGCAGGAAGCCACCATGGAGCAAGAAGCCACCATGGAGCAGGAAGCCACCATGGAGCAGGAAGCTACCATGAAGCAAGGCAGAAGCTACCATGGAGCAGGAAGCTACCATGGAGCAGGAAGCCACCATGGAGCAGGAAGCTACCATGGAGCAGGAAGCTACCATGGAGCAGGAAGCCACCATGGAGCAGGAAGCCACCATGGAGCAGGAAGCCACCATGGAGCAGGAAGCTACCATGGAGCAAGAAGCTACCATGGAGCAGGAAGCCACCATGGAGCAAGAAGCTACCATGGAGCAGGAAGCCACCATGGAGCAGGAAGCTACCATGGAGCAGGAAGCTACCATGAAGCAGGAAGCCACCATCGAGCAGGAAGCCACCATGGAGCAGGAAGCCACCATGGAGCAGGAAGCCACCATGGAGCAAGAAGCCACCATGGAGCAGGAAGCTACCATGGAGCAGGAAGCTACCATGGAGCAGGAAGCCACCATGGAGCAGGAAGCTACCATGAAGCAAGGCAGAAGCCACCATGGAGCAGGAAGCCACCATGGAGCAGGAAGCCACCATGGAGCAAGAAGCCACCATGGAGCAGGAAGCCACCATGGAGCAGGAAGCTACCATGGAGCAGGAAGCCACCATGGAGCAGGAAGCTACCATGGAGCAGGAAGCTACCATGGAGCAGGAAGCTACCATGGAGCAGGAAGCCACCATGGAGCAGGAAGCCACCATGGAGCAGGAAGCCACCATGGAGCAGGAAGCTACCATGGAGCAGGAAGCCACCATGGAGCAGGAAGCCACCATGGAGCAGGAAGCCACCATGGAGCAGGAAGCTACCATGGAGCAGGAAGCCACCATGGAGCAGGAAGCCACCATGGAGCAAGAAGCCACCATGGAGCAGGAAGCCACCATGGAGCAGGAAGCTACCATGGAGCAGGAAGCCACCATGGAGCAGGAAGCCACCATGGAGCAGGAAGCCACCATGGAGCAGGAAGCCACCATGGAGCAGGAAGCTACCATGGAGCAGGAAGCCACCATGGAGCAGGAAGCCACCATGGAGCAGGAAGCTACCATGGAGCAGGAAGCCACCATGGAGCAGGAAGCCACCATGGAGCAAGAAGCCACCATGGAGCAGGAAGCCACCATGGAGCAGGAAGCTACCATGGAGCAGGAAGCCACCATGGAGCAGGAAGCTACCATGGAGCAGGAAGCCACCATGGAGCAGGAAGCCACCATGGAGCAGGAAGCCACCATGGAGCAAGAAGCCACCATGGAGCAGGAAGCCACCATGGAGCAGGAAGCTACCATGGAGCAAGAAGCCACCATGGAGCAGGAAGCTACCATGGAGCAGGAAGCTACCATGGAGCAAGAAGCCACCATGGAGCAGGAAGCTACCATGGAGCAGGAAGCCACCATGGAGCAGGAAGCTACCATGGAGCAGGAAGCCACCATGGAGCAAGAAGCTACCATGGAGCAGGAAGCTACCATGGAGCAAGAAGCCACCATGGAGCAAGAAGCTACCATGGAGCAATGCAGAAGCCACCATGGAGCAAGAAGCTACCATGGAGCAAGAAGCTACCATGGAGCAGGAAGCCACCATGGAGCAGGAAGCCACCATGGAGCAGGAAGCTACCATGGAGCAAGAAGCCACCATGGAGCAGGAAGCCACCATGGAGCAGGAATCCACCATGGAGCAGGAAGCCACCATGGAGCAAGAAGCCACCATGGAGCAGGAAGCCACCATGGAGCAGGAAGCCACCATGGAGCAGGAAGCTACCATGGAGCAGGAAGCCACCATGGAGCAATGCAGAAGCTACCATGGAGCAGGAAGCTACCATGGAGCAGGAAGCCACCATGGAGCAGGAAGCTACCATGGAGCAGGAAGCCACCATGGAGCAGGAAGCCACCATGGAGCAGGAAGCCACCATGGCGCAGGAAGCCACCATGGAGCAGGAAGCCACCATGGAGCAGGAAGCCACCATGGAGCAGGAAGCCACCATGGAGCAAGAAGCCACCATGGAGCAGGAAGCCACCATGGAGCAGGAAGCCACCATGGAGCAGGAAGCCACCATGGCGCAGGAAGCCACCATGGAGCAGGAAGCCACCATGGAGCAGGAAGCCACCATGGAGCAGGAAGCCACCATGGAGCAGGAAGCTACCATGGAGCAGGAAGCCACCATGGAGCAAAAAGCTACCATGGAGCAGGAAGCTACCATGGAGCAAGAAGCTACCATGGAGCAGGAAGCCACCATGGAGCAAGAAGCTACCATGGAGCAGGAAGCTACCATGGAGCAGGAAGCCACCATGGAGCAATGCAGAAGCTACCATGGAGCAGGAAGCTACCATGGAGCAGGAAGCTACCATGGAGCAGGAAGCTACCATGGAGCAGGAAGCCACCATGGAGCAATGCAGAAGCTACCATGGAGCAGGAAGCTACCATGGAGCAGGAAGCTACCATGGAGCAGGAAGCCACCATGGAGCAATGCAGAAGCCACCATGGAGCAGGAAGCCACCATGGAGCAGGAAGCCACCATGGAGCAAAAAGCTACCATGGAGCAGGAAGCTACCATGGAGCAAGAAGCCACCATGGAGCAGGAAGCCACCATGGAGCAAGAAGCTACCATGGAGCAGGAAGCTACCATGGAGCAGGAAGCCACCATGGAGCAATGCAGAAGCTACCATGGAGCAGGAAGCCACCATGGAGCAAGAAGCTACCATGGAGCAGGAAGCTACCATGGAGCAAGAAGCTACCATGGAGCAATGCAGAAGCTACCATGGAGCAGGAAGCTACCATGGAGCAGGAAGCTACCATGGAGCAGGAAGCCACCATGGAGCAGGAAGCTACCATGGAGCAGGAAGCCACCATGGAGCAGGAAGCTACCATGGAGCAAGGAAGAAGCTACTATGGAGCAAGGCAGAAGTCAACAAGAAGAATGGCTAACGTTATGGATGAGACAGAGGGAGTTAGCGATGTCGACTTGACTGAGAATAGAGACATTCCTGATCATCCATGGACATATATGAGGGAGATGTTCAAAATTGTTTGCGTCAGTAAGGATTCCTGGAGAATGCACTGCATGTGTCTATAGTGTATTTTTTTATTAATGAGATGTGAGGTCAAACAGGTAGTCGTAATGGCTACTTTTTATGTCAGAGCCCAAACTTCTTTACTTTAACTTGAGTGAAAAAGTGTAGTCGGCACTTCAACTTTTACCAGAGTCATATTACAGTTTTTCTCAATTGTTTACACACAAATACTGGTACTTGAGACACAATGACCACAACATGTAACTCATGCACCATGAACCAATTCTGCTAAACTACAAGCACAATTCCTGCTTTACACTCAAATTGCAGTTCTAAAACACACTTTTTTCAAAACACTACACACAATTCTCTGCATTTGGCACAATTGTCATGAAGAAAATCTTTTGTTTTCACAAGGAACACACTGCCATTCAAATACGCACACTGACTCATCGCATGGACAAACACCTGTCACACAGTTTTACAATTAGCAATCAGGGCTTTAGCATAAAAGGGCAACAGGTGACCTCTTCTGTTTTTGAGCAATGGATGCCAACATTGGAAACAGAGGCAGAGGAGTGAGAGTAAGAGGAGGAGGACGGGGAGGACGAGGATGAGGAAGGCCAAGGACCATAATCTCTGATGAGATCCGAGCCGCTTTGGTTGACCATGTAGTCAACCATGGTCTAACAATGAGGGAGGCTGGGCAAAGAGTACAGCCAAATTTGAGCAGGTACACTGTAGCATCCATCATCCGGACTTTCCGAAATGAGAATAGGTAAGAAATCTACTCTCACTACAAAATTGAAGTAGGCCTACTGCATATCAATACAGTACTCAATGAGTACAGTAGTACAGTATTGCCTGTGGACTGTTCTGTATGACTGTAAAAATAAAGTATGTGTAAAAGTAAAGTAAAGTAATAAAGTATTTGGAAAATGTATTCCAACTTTGTATTCCAACACAGTATTTACAGTATTTTACTATTTGTTTGGCAGAACTGAAAGATTACCAACACAAGGTGGTCGGGAATGTCTTCTGTCTCCTGAACAGGAAACTGAAATCATGAACATGGTCCTAGAAAATAACGCCATAACATTACGGCAAATACAAAGAAAAATAATAATAATGTAACTGTATACACTATACAGTAAATGATTCTGCTGTTTTGTATGTAGACCACTGTATGTGCAACTTTGTGTTGGTTGGGATGTACACTGTGTACATTGTTTTTCTGGGAAAAATACGTAAAACATATTTGTTACCGTGTATTTCTGTGTTCTGAGTATAAAAATAATATTTTCAAATATTTTACAACACACTTATGTATGTACTGTCTGTAGTAAGTGTAACACTGAACAAAAAAAGGCCTAACTCACTATGATGAATGAAGAAGAAGTGTTTTCCATTCATCATAGTGTTTTACATTGAGCACATTAGTGTTCAAATGGTTCTTATAAATGTCTATTCATATGATGGTTTGTGTTTGTCATTTGAAAACAAAATACAATTTTGAGATTAAATAACATTGTTTTGAATGTTAAGTTTAATTTTGCAGGAGAAGTGAGGGGTTTTGCCCATTGTGTGTGTGTTTTTTTGATTTGTGTGTAGAGTTCTGAGAGTATGAGGTATGCATTCAGAAAATGTGTGTAACCAATCGAGAAAAACTGTAAACTTGAGTATCTGTACATCTACTTGAGTGAAGGATGTGTGTACTTTTGCCATCTCTGTTGGTATGTAACCATGCATAAGATCCTGCACAAATATAAACACATATTCACACCTCTGCTAGTTGCTGCTGACATAGCCAAGAACATCAGTGATGAGAGGAAGTCATTTATTTGTGAATGTGCACACAGCTGGCAGGTTGTGTGATTATAGCGTTTAATGTCTGAGCCACACGTTCCAGCAGCTTAGCAGATGTACTAATGTGACCACAATCATCTTCCTTCCAAGGCTCTCTGTTGGATATGCTACAATTTGGAGAATGATTGAAAAAGAGAGACGGAGAGAGAGAGAGAGGGAGAGGGAGAGAAAGAGAGAGAGAGGGAGAGAGAGAGGGAGAGAGGGAAAGAGAGAGAGAGAAAGAGAGAGGGAGAGAGACAGAGAGAGAGAGGGAGAGAGAGAGAGAGAGAGAGAGTGAGAGAGGGAAAGAGAGAGAGAGGGAAAGAGAGAGGGAGGGAGAAGGGAAGATACATTTACAGTGGCATGAACAGTAAACAACAGAGGATTGCCTATTGCCAATAGAAATTATTTCTCTCCTAATCATATTAGGAGGTATTTTAATGACAACAGTCTGCTACATGAACAGCACAAACAATGATTGCTTTCAATGAAATCATGCCTTAGATCTGGAACACTCATGTCTGACTGGTCTGGTTGTTCCAGTAAACATGTGAGGCTCAATGAGTCTAAAAATAAATCAGTTCTACTGAGAAATCTTTGTAATGCCAAGTCCTATTACATTTCAATAAAGATCAGAGGTTGTGTTTAGAAATATCTATCCCAGTGGATTGTCTGTGCCAAGTGATTGAAGGAACTGAAACGGTTGGGTCAGTGCTGTGGAGAACGGTCTTTATGCGAAGCTTAGGGCAGCATCTCTGTCACATCACAGGACATCACCAAACATTCCAGTTCATCAGCATCCTCCCGTCATTATGAAGTACCACTTGTGTGTGTCGTATTAGGGATGAATGACTGATTTATGAAACAGAAAACACACAATTTACAGGCAGTTCTCCTCTGTCACCCCACGTAGCTTGAATGATTTTGAAACGGAGCACCACATGGCGTGTTTGTCTTTGAAATCCAATTTGCAATCAGCAGGACACTGTTTGTCTCAGTATCACATTACTTGATGTGAAAATCTCTCAGCGGTGCATGTCTCAGTCTGGCTGTGAGGAATGAAGAATACTGTCACTGCAAAGTACTTCACCCTACTTGGATGGTTAATAATCACCAATTTACAAAGAAACATTGTCAGTGTGTGTGTGGGTGAGAGAAAACAGAGTAGGCTATTGTTACTTCTTGTTATTGTTAGATATAAAAAAGCAAAAAACAAAGAGGTAAAAACACACCTACACATTCAAGTTGTCACTAGGTATGTGGTAAGTCCCCTTTCAGTGCATGAACCCAGTGGGACTGGGGCACGGCTCTGATACCCCTTTTCCACCGACGCGTTTTGGGTGCTGGTTCGGAACTGGTGCTTCATCTCGAACCAGTTATTTCTCTTTTGACAGCCTGAGAACCGGCTCCGAACCAGGGAAAGTGGTTCGCAAAGGGAACCACTTCAAAGCTGGGCTGGCGTGGGAACCAAGTAAGGACCGCTTGGGGCGGGGTTACCGTGACCAACAAGACAGAATCCTTTGACTGCCAAGTTTTTACAATTCATATTTCAGCTAAATGGTACTTGTAAATCAGCATCTGAATTAAAATGTAACGAGCTGAAAATTTGCTTATTTTATTGATGAAACGGCTAATTTGTAAACTTGCTCCGACTTTTCGATAACCTAGCTAGCATCGCAGTGCAGTTGCTGCATTTTATCATAATCCTATCAAATGAGTGAAATGACAAACACAAATGTTATAAGCTATTTGAGCCTATATTTAACACAAATGTAATACACAAGCACTATACATCAAAAGTTTATAAAATGTTGCGCTGATAATGCCAGTGTTGTCATACTGCTGCGAGTCCAGGGTTTTGCGCAATAGCCAAGAAAACACACATTTCAACCTCGCGTTCTTAGCGTTCTTCGGACTGATAAACAGCCGTTAGACGGGCTCTGCTTTGTGTTTGGCGCTGCCGCGCTAGCGTTGCTGGGAAAGATGAGACGTATACAGTGACGTGATGACGTGGCTCTGTGGTGGCTCTCTAGCCCGTGGAAAAGCAAACCGGTTCTTAGAAGGCTTGTTAATTGAACCAGCTCCGAACCGGCTCTAGCACCAGCTCTGAACTAGCTCCCGGTTCACTTTGGTGGAAAGGGGGTATGAGAGGCTCAGGCTGTCGTGTCCTTACAGAGGGTTAGGGCTTCAAACATGCAGATAAGATAACAGATCAGTCTGGGCAGAGCATCCACTTTACTGCCTTTCTCTGTCTCCCCCCCCCGACCCCTCCACCCCGACGCCTCCCCTCCGACCCCTCCACCCCGACCCTCCCCCCCGACCCCTCCCCTCTGACCCCTCCACCCCGACCCTCCCCCCCGACCCCTCCCCTCCGACCCCTCCACCCCGACCCTCCCCCCCGACCCCTCCCCTCCGACCCCTCCACCGCGACCCGACCCCCCGACCCCTCCCCTCCGACCCCTCCACCGCGACCCGACCCCCCGACCCCTCCCCTCCGACCCCTCCACCGCGACCCGACCCCCCGACCCCTCCCCTCCGACCCCTCCCCCTCGACGCCTCCCCCCCGACCCCTCCACCGCGACCCGACCCCCCCCCTCCGACCCCTCCACCGCGACCCGACCCCCCGACCCCTCCCCTCCGACCCCTCCCCCTCGACGCCTCCCCCCCGACCCCTCCCCTCTGACCCCTCCACCCCGACCCCTCCCCTCCGACCCCTCCACCGCGACCCGACCCCCCGACCCCTCCCCTCCGACCCCTCCCCCCCGACGCCTCCTCCCCGACCCCTCCACCTCGACGCCTCCCCCCCGACCCCTCTGTGGCTCCTCCAGCTGCAGGTCTGGGGCTCCCCCTCCTGACCCCCTATGCAGGTCTGGGGCCCCCTCGTTAGTCAGACAGACACCAGCTGTGGCTCCTGGCTGGTGCAGCCTGAACCTGCTGAGAGAGAGACAGAGATCTGAGACCAGGCCCTGCGTGCGTGTGGGAGTGTGCGTGTGGGAGTGTGTGAGTGTGCGTGTGGGAGTGTGCGTGTGGGAGTGTGTGAGTGTGCGTGTGGGAGGCGGGGGGAGTGCAGAAGGATGGTTGACTGGCAGGGTCTACTGGTCTCATTATCACTCCGACCCACCCTTCCCTTCCAGACACTCATAAACAACAATTTGCAATGTGGACTAATTCAACACATGGTGAAACCTACCATCTCCCTCTCTCCCTCCCTCTCTCCCTCCCTCTCTCTCTCCCTCTTTCCCTCTCTTTCGCTCCCTCTCTCACACAAACACACACGTGTGGCATCAGATCCTGGCCATGGTATTATCTCTATGCTTCTGTCATGCCCAACTCCCACTGAGCATTAAGCCAGTAAACAAAGATGTCAGTGAAACCCTCATCCATGACTAACACAAACATGTTCTTATTCTGCTGCTACTGTTGTAAAACAAGCCGCTGAAAATCCCTGTTGTCTCATGGCCACACTAGAGCTTTACCCTGCGCTCCCTTGTGTCATGGGCTGAACTAGGGTTGCCAACTTTCTCAACCCCAAATGAGGGACACTTTCTTCCAGGTGCGCACACGCACTTCACGCATTTCAGTGTAATTTTGGAAAACCACTACTGTACTCGCTTGGATGTATTGTTCATAGTAATAGTCAAGACAATTATTACAAGTTTATCCTTTTGACACACAATAATGCTCACCTCACCAGTGGCCAGTTCACACACACTGTCACCAACAAGCAACAACCGTGTCCCAACGTTTGCGTGAGTTTTTGCGCGTTTACAGTAGCCTATTAGCCTATTGTCCGGTGAGGCTGTGATTGGAATATGAAATGGTTGGCAACCCTAGGCTGAACAGCCCAGTCCAGCCTGGCTGGGGAGGAATCCACATGAAACTGATCCTCATCTGGCTCACACAAGAGCCACCATGGAGGGAGTGATGGAAACAGCCCAGTCTAGGGAAGGAGAAGAGAGGAATCAATAAAGATGAGGGTGACCCTGTCATAACATGCTACAGACCTGCGGTATACAGAGTCCCAGGGTGAGTACTCAGATCCCCTCTTTGTCCTGCATGCTCTGGGCTGGGCCTGTTTGGAGGGCTGCTCAGAGGGTGGTAGGGCAGGGGGTAGGCACGGTGTCAGAGGGTGGTAGGGCAGGGGGTAGGCACGGTGTCAGAGGGTGGTAGGGCAGGGGGTAGGCACGGTGTCAGAGGGTGGTAGGGCAGGGGGTAGGCACGGTGTCAGAGGGTGGTAGGGCAGGGGGTAGGCACGGTGTCAGAGGGTGGTAGGGCAGGGGGTAGGCACGGTGTCAGAGGGTGGTAGGGCAGGGGGTAGGCACGGTGTCAGAGGGTGGTAGGGCAGGGGGTAGGCACGGTGTCAGCTGTGGTGGCTGGCTCATCATGAGGTAGCTGCCAGCCTGCTCCAGAGCAGCTGGCTCAGTGGCTGCTGAAAGGAAGGGCTGTGTAAAGAGTCTCATTGGGGGAGTGGTAGAGACGCACTGTTATTTAGATGCTGTGTACATTTTGAAATGCATATAATTTCTGCATGGAAAACACTTTTCCACACTCAAGCTCACAGATGCACCTACACACACATACTCCCTCCCGCACACAAACACATAACTGTTAGGTGCCGGTGCACCTTTCCCCGAATTATTATTACTTTTGGAGATGTTGATTCATTGTTTCTTTGTACTTAAGCAGATCCTTTATATTTTGTTTACATATCTCGCCTTTGTTTGGTTTCTTTAGGAAGGGAGAGTTGATTATATTTTGAGGCTCACGGGAGCCTATAAAGGTGACCGGCGAGGGCGGTCGTCTCGCTCCGAGATCAGTCTACTCCAGCGCTGGTGTAATCAGTCTACTCCAGCGCTGGTGTAATCAGTCTACTCCAGCGCTGGTGTAATCAGTCTACTCCAGCGCTGGTGTAATCAGTCTACTCCAGCGCTGGTGTAATCAGCGCCTCAATTTCCTTTGGTGAGACCGGCTGTTTAGTTTTCGGTTCATTTATTTGTTAGTTTAGTTGGGGGGGGGGGGGGGGGTTCTTCGTGTAGTGTGGTAGAGGTGCTGGCTCCGGCTCCGACGGCCCTGTATAGGGTTGGTCCGGTATCGCACCTTCTTTTGAGGCCGGCTCTCCAGGTTGGTTTCCTTTGTTACCTACTTTCCTTTACGGGGCACAGAAGGGGTTTTGTACCGCATAGTTTTTAAAATAAGACGAACAAAATAATTTTTCCATAAATAAAATCTACGTTTGTAACGTCAACTGTTTGGTCTCCTGTGTCCTCTGTTAAATATGGTACGAACCGGTTGGGTCGTAACAGTCTCATTGAGAGTCTCATTGGGGGAGTGGTAGAGACGCACTGTTATTTAGATGCTGTGTACATTTTGAAATGCATATAGTTTCTGCATGGAAAACACTTTTCCACACTCAAGCTCACAGATGCACCTACACACACATACTCCCTCCCGCACACAAACACATAACACACACAAACACACAACACACACTCACACACAAACACATAACACACTCACACACAAACACATAACACACTCACACACAAACACATAACACACTTACACACAAACACATAACACACTCACACACAAACACGCACAGACAAGCCTGGTCTGCAGCTTGACTCAGTTCAGGTCTCTGGTGCAGCCGAGTGCTTCTGCATCCCCACAGTTTGCATGTAGGCCAGGGAAGAGCCAGGGCATGAATATTAAACAGCCTTCATGAATAAATTATTCATCCCTTCTCTTTCCCTCCTCCAGCAGATGAGGCACTGAAGAGATTCAGAAGAAGCAGGAAGAACAGGGGAAGAGGGATGTCGCTTAATTGGGTTTTTGTGTTTCAATCCTCCAAGGGGGCTCCTCCTTCTCGCTGCTGGTTCCAGGGCCACGCCCTCTCCAGGACCACGCCCTCTCCAGGGTCACGCCCTCTCCAGGACCACGCCCTCTCCAGGGTCACGCCCTCTCCAGGACCACGCCCTCTCCAGTGTCAGCTCCGTGTGTCTGTTAATGTCAACTTTAATCCTGATGTCACAACCTCTATTCACACGACCAACACAGTCATGTATCAGTGCTCCTATGACGACAACACAGTCAGGTATCAGTGCTCCTGTGAGGACAACACAGTCAGGTATCAGTGCTCCTGTGAGGACAACACAGTCAGGTATCAGTGCTCCTATGACGACAACACAGTCAGGTATCAGTGCTCCTATGAGGACAACTGGAGCTGGAGGAGGGAAACCTGCTTCCGTCATGTCCTCCCCGGAAGAGGAGGTCCTGGGAGAAACAGATCTGTATTCCCTCTCAGAGCAAAGAGAGCACAGTCTGCTTCCAGGCCTCTCAGAGAGGAGGGGGGAAGGGGGAGGGAGAAAGGGGGAGGGAGGAAGGGATTGAATGTGAGCTAAGAATAAAAGGCTGTCTTTTTGTGTGTGTGTTTCTGTATGTGTATCCATGTGTGTTATGTGTGTGTTCTGCTTTACAGGAAAGACTGGTGTTTGCAGCTGTGTCAGGGTGTCCAGGGTGTCTGGCCGGCCTGGTCCTCATCTGACTGTTTCCTCTGACTACCGAAGCAGAAAAACTGTGAACTTGAATCTAATTTAAAAAGCCTTGCTTTCCTTTTTATGAACATTGATTGACTGATTGATTGACTGCTCGGTTAACTGATAAATTGATCCGCTTCTTGAAGTTACATATGTTCAGCTGGCATGAGACTACAAATCATATGTATTTAAAAATATCATATGTTATGTATTTACCATATTTTCACAATGCATAATCTTATTTGCCATCCTTGTTAGTTTCTGTAGTAACTGAAATAAAATCACAAATAATTTAGAAGGTCTGATTATTTCTTTGGTCAAACTTGACGTCTAAGCCTTCAGCATCAAGCTGCTAAAGGTCTTTCAGTCGCTATGTAGTTACATTACTGTCCACCAGCCTCCTGGTTTATGATCCTTTGTTTACATCAGCCCTGTTCTCTTGGCTACCAGTTCTCCTCACTCCTGCCTACCTCTCTTCTCTGCTGACTTGAGGATCATCTCTCCTCACTCCTGCCTGCCTCTCTTCTCTGCTGACTTGAGGATCATCTCTCCTCACTCCTGCCTACCTCTCTTCTCTGCTGACTTGAGGATCATCTCTCCTCACTCCTGCCTGCCTCTCTTCTCTGCTGACTTGAGGATCATCTCTCCTCACTCCTGCCTACCTCTCTTCTCTGCTGACTTGAGGATCATCTCTCCTCACTCCTGCCTGCCTCTCTTCTCTGCTGACTTGAGGATCGTCTCCTCACTCCTGCCTGCCTCTCTTCTCTGCTGACTTGAGGATCGTCTCCTCACTCCTGCCTGCCTCTCTTCTCTGCTGACTTGAGGATCGTCTCCTCACTCCTGCCTGCCTCTCTTCTCTGCTGACTTGAGGATCGTCTCCTCACTCCTGCCTACCTCTCTTCTCTGCTGACTTGAGGATCATCTCTCCTCACTCCTGCCTGCCTCTCTTCTCTGCTGACTTGAGGATCATCTCTCCTCACTCCTGCCTGCCTCTCTTCTCTGCTGACTTGAGGATCGTCTCTCCTCACTCCTGCCTGCCTCTCTTCTCTGCTGACTTGAGGATCGTCTCTCCTCACTCCTGCCTGCCTCTCTTCTCTGCTGACTTGAGGATCATCTCTCCTCACTCCTGCCTGCCTCTCTTCTCTGCTGACTTGAGGATCGTCTCCTCACTCCTGCCTGCCTCTCTTCTCTGCTGACTTGAGGATCGTCTCCTCACTCCTGCCTGCCTCTCTTCTCTGCTGACTTGAGGATCATCTCTCCTCACTCCTGCCTACCTCTCTTCTCTGCTGACTTGAGGATCATCTCTCCTCACTCCTGCCTGCCTCTCTTCTCTGCTGACTTGAGGATCATCTCTCCTCACTCCTGCCTACCTCTCTTCTCTGCTGACTTGAGGATCATCTCTCCTCACTCCTGCCTGCCTCTCTTCTCTGCTGACTTGAGGATCATCTCTCCTCACTCCTGCCTGCCTCTCTTCTCTGCTGACTTGAGGATCGTCTCTCCTCACTCCTGCCTGCCTCTCTTCTCTGCTGACTTGAGGATCGTCTCTCCTCACTCCTGCCTGCCTCTCTTCTCTGCTGACTTGAGGATCATCTCTCCTCACTCCTGCCTGCCTCTCTTCTCTGCTGACTTGAGGATCGTCTCCTCACTCCTGCCTGCCTCTCTTCTCTGCTGACTTGAGGATCGTCTCCTCACTCCTGCCTGCCTCTCTTCTCTGCTGACTTGAGGATCGTCTCCTCACTCCTGCCTGCCTCTCTTCTCTGCTGACTTGAGGATCGTCTCCTCACTCCTGCCTGCCTCTCTTCTCTGCTGACTTGAGGATCGTCTCCTCACTCCTGCCTGCCTCTCTTCTCTGCTGACTTGAGGATCGTCTCTCCTCACTCCTGCCTGCCTCTCTTCTCTGCTGACTTGAGGATCGTCTCCTCACTCCTGCCTGCCTCTCTTCTCTGCTGACTTGAGGATCGTCTCCTCACTCCTGCCTGCCTCTCTTCTCTGCTGACTTGAGGATCGTCTCCTCACTCCTGCCTGCCTCTCTTCTCTGCTGACTTGAGGATCATCTCTCCTCACTCCTGCCTGCCTCTCTTCTCTGCTGACTTGAGGATCATCTCTCCTCACTCCTGCCTGCCTCTCTTCTCTGCTGACTTGAGGATCGTCTCTCCTCACTCCTGCCTGCCTCTCTTCTCTGCTGACTTGAGGATCGTCTCCTCACTCCTGCCTGCCTCTCTTCTCTGCTGACTTGAGGATCGTCTCCTCACTCCTGCCTGCCTCTCTTCTCTGCTGACTTGAGGATCGTCTCCTCACTCCTGCCTGCCTCTCTTCTCTGCTGACTTGAGGATCGTCTCCTCACTCCTGCCTGCCTCTCTTCTCTGCTGACTTGAGGATCGTCTCCTCACTCCTGCCTGCCTCTCTTCTCTGCTGACTGTGTTTGTGCCCTCCTCCCAGCCTGGCAGAGGAAGATGTAATCAGGGTTCAGCGTGGGATGAGCCAGGAGGCTGCTTGCTCTCCTGGCAGATTAGCAAGATGGCCGCCTTTGTCGTCAAACTGTCCCTCAGCCTCACCTGTGCACTCAATCAATGTGTCAGGGTTATGGAGGCCTTATGCATAGAGGAGGACCCTGTTGTATTGAGATGAGATTACGGTGTGTGTGTGTGTGTCTGTGTGTGTGTATATGTATGTGTATGTGTGTCCTATACTCTTGTGCAGTAGATAGGTCTCCATTCCTTAAAGCAAAAAAAAGTAAATGTACAAACATACTTACATCAACATTGTCAATGAGTATGTGCCTGTAGAAAATCAATACATTTTAAGTTCACCTTCCATTTACATTTAGTCATTTAGCAGACACTCTTATCCAGAGCGACTTACAGTACAGTAAGTACACCTTCCATTGTGTGGAAAGATATTTAATACATTTAAGTCCCATCTTTATTCTGTGGTTGTTCCC
Source organism: Osmerus eperlanus (assembly GCF_963692335.1). NCBI lineage: Eukaryota > Metazoa > Chordata > Actinopteri > Osmeriformes > Osmeridae > Osmerus > Osmerus eperlanus. The sequence continues at coordinate 882,094 of NC_085022.1, forward strand.
TCAGTACAAGAACTGCCTTTCTTTGTCTTTTTGTCAGTTAAACTGTGTTGTGTTGACTTGAGTTGTGTTATGGCTTTTGCTATTTTTAGGGTACAACACTTTGGAGACACTGTAGTCGTTTAAACACATTTTATAAATCATTACTTTGGCTTTGATTAAATGGTGAGCAGGGCCAGGTGTTTCTAGAAGTCAGGGGATCCAGAAAGAAGGAGTTTGGGCCTGGGGGAGGAGCCTGTCTCCTGGGGGAGGAGTCTGGATCTGGGGGAGGAGCCTGTCTCCGTGGGGGGGAGCCTGGCTCTGTGGGGAGGAGCCTGTCTCTGTGGGGGGGGAGCCTGGCTCCGTGGGGAGGAGCCTGTCTCTGTGGGGACGAGCCTGTCTCTGTGGGGGGGAGCCTGGCTCTGTGGGGAGGAGCCTGTCTCTGTGGGGGGGAGCCTGGCTCTGTGGGGAGGAGCCTGTCTCTGTGGGGGGGAGCCTGGCTCTGTGGGGAGGAGCCTGTCTCTGTGGGGGGGAGCCTGGCTCCGTGGGGAGGAGCCTGTCTCTGTGGGGACGAGCCTGTCTCTGTGGGGAGGAGTCTGTCTCCTGGAGGAGGGGTCTGTCTCCTGGAGGAGGGGTCTGTCTCCGCAGAGACCTGAACAGAAAAGGGTGGTGGGAAGAGAGAGGGGTGGTGGGATGAGGGAGGTTAACACACATGTTGCAGGTCAGTTTGCTGTGGTTCTGTGCTTTTTACTGACTGGTAACTGGAGCGGAGGTGGGGTCCTCTCTCTGAAACATTACTCATAACAAGATTATATTAGCAGTCATTTAATTTACGACCTCTGGTTTAGTGTGTTTTTTTTTTTATGAAGTCATCTTCTGCTAAATTCAGGCCAGACACAGACATTAGACAGTCTGAAGTTGGAATCTGTCAAGTGTGTAAACACCACTTCATTCTGACTGACTGGCCACATTCAGAGGCAACAAACTGCCCTTGAAATACATGCTGAAAAAAGAGAAAAGCTATCACAACTCAGACGGTCTTGTCAGAGATTTGTAATCTTCGCTTCACTGTTTTGTCACCGCTTCAAATCAAAGAGCGCAGAAGTGTTGAAAGCCAACAGGAGAGCAGCTTTCTCCCAGCACCAGCAGACATGATGAACACCCTTTCAGGGGGTTTTCTGGAAGAAACTCGTAGCGACAATCAATCAATATGACATTTATACAGCCTCTTTCATGTGGAAATATCACTTCTTACCCAACCTGTTTTTTAGAGGAAAAATACCAGTTTTAATGGTTATTCATTCTGCTGGAAGGCAACAGAGGGATTCTAAATGGGATGATCTGCAGCCCTATCTACACCAACCTTTCAAATAATGTCTAAGAAAAGGCGCAGGGGCCTGAAGATGAAGACCGCTCATCTCATCTCAACCCACAAAGCTGCAATAGAAGTACAAAAAGTACAGAGGGTGGAATCTGCACCTGGAAGAGGAAAAGGCTCAGGGTCCTCTGACATGGTATTGCCTCTAACCCTAACCCTCTGACAGGGTATTGCCCACCTACAACACTCTAAAAATGGTTTCTATAGAAGGAAAGACTAAAGAGAGAAAGAGAGATGAAAACAGATTATATGGTTTAGTATATGGTGACAGTATCTCTCTCCTATCAAATATCATGATGTTCTCTCTCTCCATGGTCATATCACCTGCACACCATGTTCACTAGATATGTGACATCCACGAGTCTGTATCATAGATTAAGATTAAGATTAGGTGCACATTCAGGTTAGAAGGTTAGCACTCTGCAGACTCTCTGTTGCAGTGAGCTAGCCCAGTCCTCTCCAGTACTGCTGCAGAGCCCACAAGCAGGGGTGGAATAAAAAGTCCTTCTGAATGAAGTTGAATGTGGAGTGGATCATCCTTCCCTCAGAGAGAAGTCAGGAACTAGCAAGGTTATGGAGCAGGCTGAAGAGGACTTCAGTACGGCAGGAGGGTTGTAAGACGTCTGACTGCAGTGTTCAGAGCGCAGTCTCTTAGTCTGGACAGAACTGGGATGTAATTTAGACCTACTCAAGACATCATCGATTTCTGTCGCTCAACTGTAAACAATACACAATCACGCATACATGCAGCAATACACACAGACGCACACGTACACACACATGCGCACGTGCACACACACACACAGACAGACACACACACATACACATTGTACTCACCAACTCTCCACAAATTTTACCCAGCAATATACCAACGTTACCTTAGCAAAGTACCGTCCCCTAACTAGCCTACTAAGTTTTAATTAACTTATCTTAACCACTGGACAGTCATTTGAGTAGTTGTCCACCAGGGGGCGCAGTCCTAGCTAGGTAGGAAGCCCATGTCAGCCGCCTCTTCCAGGATTCCCGGCACAGCCTCCATCAGCTCCATCTCCTCGTCCGTAAACAACCACAGCTGCTCAGAACTCCCTCTCCAGCTCTCCCCTTCCTCTTCCTGGTCCGGGAGGCTCCTCCCCCTCCTCCTGCCTGGCTGCCTGGTCGCGGGGGCTGAGTAGGCCTCTCGGTCCATCCTGTGGACCAGCTCCGCGCGCCGCAGCAGCTCCCGGTACCGCCCGGCCAGGACCAGCCTCTCAGGGGCGGGGAGGTAGGGGTCGCAGGTGGCCTGCTGGATGTAGAACTGGAGCATGGAGGTGTAGTAGCTATGCAGCCTCTCCTGCTGCTCCCAGCTGTGGGGCACCTGGAGAGCTGCGGCCCCCGAAAACACCCCAGGCAGGCTGGAGGAGGACACCCCAGGCAGGCTGGAGGAGGACACCCCAGGCAGGCAGGAGGAGGACACCCCAGGCAGGCTGGAGGAGGACACCCCAGGCAGGCAGGAGGAGGACACCCCAGGCAGGCTGGAGGAGGACACCCCAGGCAGGCTGGAAGAGGACACCCCAGGCAGGCTGGAGGAGGACACCCCAGGCAGGCTGGAGGAGGACACCCCAGGCAGGCAGGAGGAGGACACCCCAGGCAGGCAGGAGGAGGACACCCCAGGCAGGCAGGAGGAGGATACCCCAGGCAGGCTGGAGGAGGACACCCCAGGCAGGCAGGAGGAGGACACCCCAGGCAGGCAAGAGGAGGACACCCCAGGCAGGCTGGAGGAGGACACCCCAGGCAGGCTGGAAGAGGACACCCCAGGCAGGCTGGAGGAGGACACCCCAGGCAGGCTGGAAGAGGACACCCCAGGCAGGCAGGAGGAGGACACCCCAGGCAGGCAGGAGGAGGACACCCCATGCAGGCAGGAGGAGGACACCCCAGGCAGGCAGGAGGAGGACACCCCAGGCAGGCTGGAGGAGGACACCCCAGGCAGGCTGGAAGAGGACACCCCAGGCAGGCTGGAGGAGGACACCCCAAGCAGGCTGGAAGAGGACACCCCAGGCAGGCAGGAGGAGGACACCCCAGGCAGGCAAGAGGAGGACACCCCAGGCAGGCTGGAGGAGGACACCCCAGGCAGGCTGGAAGAGGACACCCCAGGCAGGCTGGAGGAGGACACCCCAGGCAGGCTGGAAGAGGACACCCCAGGCAGGCAGGAGGAGGACACCCCAGGCAGGCAGGAGGAGGACACCCCATGCAGGCAGGAGGAGGACACCCCAGGCAGGCAGGAGGAGGACACCCCAGGCAGGCTGGAGGAGGACACCCCAGGCAGGCTGGAAGAGGACACCCCAGGCAGGCTGGAGGAGGACACCCCAAGCAGGCTGGAAGAGGACACCCCAGGCAGGCTGGAGGAGGCAAGAGGAGGAGTCATGGATGGTTCCCTAGAGAGTCTTGGTCCCAGTCTGGTTGCCAGTCTTGGTGCTGGGTGGTCAAGACATTGGATGGACGAGCTCATTCCTGACTGTGTGATGAAGGTAGAAGGCCAGTAGACATCTGTGTGCCCTCACAAAAGTTTATATTTTAATGCAAATGTATTTCTTGATCATATGTGATTTGGAATTGCTATGACAATGGCTTAGAACGTTTATGTAAAACTTCAAATCTAAACACTTTTAAAGAACTCCTGAACTCCTGAAACAGGATGCTAAAACAAAATGTTCCAAAGACGATTGTGATGTCACCGTTAGATAGCACAAAATATCGCAGTTAGAAATTCCTGTGGGAATATATTTAAGCAACTCCAAGTGCTTTGCTTGCAAGAATTCCTCGACACACACTTGAAACCGATCCACTTGCTACAGAAAACTCTCTCTCACACACACTCATACACACACAAACATGCAAACAAATATATGTTTGCATTATAGATATGTACACTACATATAAATACATAAAGAGAGAGAAAGAAATGGAAAGACAGAGAGAAGAATAGAGGGTAGTGAGGCAAAACACAAATAAAAAAGCATAACTTGAAGAACACATAAAAGAGGTAAAAACAGGAGTCCATGCAGAGCCTCCTGTTAGCAGCCTGGCCAGCCTCCCAGGGCCTGTCCTGTATTGTCCATGACCCAGCCCTGCAGCCCTGCAGCCCTGCATCCCTGCATCCCTGCAGCCCTGCATCCCTGCAGCCCTGCATCCCTGCAGCCCTGCACCCCTCCAGTCCTGCAGTCCTTCAGTCCTGCAGTCCTCCAGTCCTCCAGCCCTCCAGTCCTGCAGTTCTGCATACCTCCAGTCATCCAGTCCTGCCGCCCTCCAGTCCTCCAGTTCTGCAGTCCTCTAGTCCTGCATACCTCCAGTCATCCAGTCCTGCCGCCCTCCAGCGCTGCCACGGAGGATGATTAGACGCTGCCGTCTCCCTGCCGTGTTGAGCCTTAATGGGGCTGCTCTGGCCGGCCAGCCGCATGGCTGCACTCAATCTGCTCCAGATATAAATGTCCTCCTTGCAGCCGGCCGGCAGGCTCACAAGAGGGGCTGCCAAGGAGAGACCCTCGTAAAAATGTGAAAGGCCACAAATAAATGGACTGAAAAAAGGGAGAAAGAATGAAGATGAGAGAGGAAGTGTTTGTCAACAAGGGGAGAGGTGCCAGATCGGTAACTTAATGATTTAGGGGTTCGCTGCTTGTTGTCTGGTTTGAGTTTCAGTCACCCGTGTTTGAGAAACTTTAGTAAAGAACAACATGGTGTTAGCAAGAACTTGTTCCCCGGAGCGACACAGACAGACATATATGTTATCTGTTTATATATCTGTTTTAGGCTGGTTAAAGAAGGAACTTTGACTTATTCAACACCAGTATGATTTTAATAATGATTTATAACATGATTTAGGTGGTTTTCATAAGACAAATAAACAAACAAAAATGTATATACTATATATGTGCATATAATTTAAGGAGAGTAATATACATATACACATCTTGCCTCTCATCATCAAAAAGAGCTGGAAGTTGTGGTGTTTATTTAGGTCAAACATACTCAACTCTCACTGCCTCTATTACACAGAATAAAAATTCCCTGGAGTAATGAATCATGAGTAATCCTGCCAGTATTTTGCGGCTTGAACACCCTAAACAGAATATTGATCGAACAGTTCACTTATTGGAGAAGTCATCATTTGGAGCAACAGGTGTAGGCAAACATTTCAGGACTGAAATCTCAACACAGTAGACACAGGAGAAATCCATATCTGCTTCTCTGCTGTTTATCCCAGATAATTAGGTAGAGACAGAGAGAGATAGGGAGGGAGAGATGGGGAGGGAGGGAGAGATATGGAGGGAGAGATGGGGAGTGAGGGAGGGAAAGATGGGGAGAGAGAGATGGGGAAGGGAGGGAGGGAAGGAGAGAAAGTGAGAAGGAGGGAGGGAGAGATTCTGCAACTTGGTGTTTTTCATCCTCCTGAGGTGACAGAGGAGAGGCAGCTTCCTGAGTGAGGAGGAAGGACGTGCTGCAGAGTCACCAGTACTGGATCACCAGGGGAGTCAGTTGGCTGAGTGGTTAGGAAATCGGACTAGTAGTGACGTTGTGTCCTTGGGCAAGGCACTTCACCCAACTTGCTTCGGGGGGAATGTCCCTGTACTTACTGTAAGTCGCTCTGGATAAGAGCGTCTGCTAAATGACTAAATGTAAATCACCTGCCCTGTTTTCTGTCTGCTGTTCTGCTCTCTGGACTGGACCTCAGCACGCTGCTCTCTTGACTGGACCTCAGCACGCATGCCTCACACCCCACACACCAGCGTGTGGATCCTACTGTAAACAGACAATCTCTCTCTCCCACACTGACCTCCAAACGCGGAGCCCACAGCCGACATTCCATATGTAACTAGAGAGGGTACAATTTCTGGGGAAATTGTAGGGTGTGCTTGCTTGCGTCGGTTGCACAGGGGTCCGTTTTTGAATGACATTTTTACAACTGATATTTCTGTATATGTTATATAAAAATGCATACTTATTATTTATAAAGATTACATATATTTAAAAGCATATATTTTTTGCTGCTCATTTGCAACTGAAAATACGAGTGAAGTGTAGAATGAAATAGATGTCTTCTCATTTCCCCTGCAAGAGGCAGCCTCATCGTTGAATCAAAACGAATACATTTGGCAGACCGGTGTAAAAATTGACCTAATCTCTATGACTTAAACGTCCTTTTAAGTTTTTCCCTTCTCGTGATATTTTCAAGCATTTAGCCTACTCGTTGCATTCAGTCATTAACAAAGAACCCCCTTTGAAGATTATTCTACGACGTTACCGGCAGGTAGAAGATGGAATCGCGATTCAAACAGTACCATCTGCTAACTGAAAATATGCCCCCCAAAACGTAAATAAGCTTGACATTTATTTAGTGGAAAATCGCTCATTCATAAAAAGCTCGCTGGTACTGGTAGCGATCATTGTCAGTAACAGCGCAAAATGCGATATAGCCCTGTGTGGAGATAAGCTGCCCCGGTAAATTGTACTACTACGGTACACTACTGCTGTGTTCGTCTTGGTAGCGATTGCGTTGGTTGAATTGGATTTAACGTTCCGTTGTACGGTTTAGGCTGAAATTAATTATTTTCATGAACAGATTGACAAAGTTTAGGCTGTGGCAATGAAGTTCAGGTTAGTAGTTAGATAGACTTTTGATTTAAGTAAGGGGAGTGCCGAACATGTTCTGTCGCCGTTTGACTTCCTACAGCTGTGTAGATGTTTTTGTAGTGTCTCGCGTAAGCTACAGCGTTTCAGTGAGCAACACTGGTTTGAAACCACAGGTAATGATAATTTCACCCACAAATCGTTTACTTGTAATCTAATGTCATAATAAATCCTACAACAAAAATGTATATGTGAGGAATGTTTATTTTAACGATTGAAAACAGATACATCATAGACCACTGTAGTATGTGTTGGCCGGGCAACACAGGCTAATGTCATGATGCTAATACTTCAGTGAAATAGTAGACTAGCCTACTGTTTCCGAAAGTAGATGTACTTCATTAATAATATCAGCTTATATTGTACATTACACATCACAATTGTGTGTCATATCACAAAGTAAAATGAGTAAATAGTTAACACCCTGGCCTCTTTGCTTGTGGCGTTTCTGCAGCTGCCTTGCAGTAAAGCTATAGTTAGCCTAGCTATCCCCCAAGTTAACAGATGCGAAACGAATGTTCTGCCAAAGGTAGTCACGCGTGTTTTCGTGACGTTAGTGACGTAGTGACGTTAGTAACGTCAGTGACTGTGGCTAGCAAATTAGCCACCGTTAGCTTCACTTTTCGCCACAAAAACTTAACTTGAGCCTAAACCATGCAACGGAACGTAAATCCCAATAGAAGCAACTCAATGGCTACCAAGACGAAACTTTTGACACCTAGGTTGTGTATGTAGGCCAAATATTGACTGAGTTTTAGGGGGGCAAAAAGAAATAAAAATAATAATAATAATATATATGTGAGAGAACAAAGGTTGTGCCCTTGCCGAAGGCAAAGCACACCCAATTAATAAATTAATATTTAAAACACGCACTGTTTCACACTTGGTATCAACCCTCAGTCACCGCATACTGAGAGTGTGTCTGCGCGACACAATGTGTTTTCTACCGGAGGCACACACAGGGATGTACATCATTAATAACGTGGGAAATACGAGGCGGGTGACTAGCGAGCATCATGCCAGAGATGCTGTTACTCTGTGATTCTTCAACTGTCAACCAGCATGTCTGATTCACTCCTGCAGTGTGTTAACACCAAGCACACAAACCACACAGTCACACACACTAATGAACATCCAGCTGGAACGATGGATTAAATGCCTGGATACGCCAGCGACAGAAGATAGAGGGTCTCCTCTGCATACAGGAGTGAGAAGGTGAGAGGAGGTCTGGTAGATCATCAGGCTCTCTGGACAGCCTCTCCAGGCGGCGTGAGAGAGATGTAAACAGGCGTGTGTTCTGCTGTCAGGGCGAAGAGCAGAGAGTCATTTTACCTTCCTGGAAGCTCTGCTCCGCTGGCAGGAAGTGCTCTGCTCCGCTGACAGGAAGTGCTGTGCTCCGCTGGCAGGAAGTGCTCTGCTCCGCTGGCAGGAATTGCTGTGCTCCGCTGGCAGGAAGTGCTGTGCTCCGCTGGAAGGAAGTGCTCTGCTCCGCTGGCAGGAAGTGCTGTGCTGCGCTGGCAGGAAGTGCTCTGCTCCGCTGGCAGGAAGTGCTGGGAGGAGAGGTGCCGTGCAGCACTAGGGATCTCTCAAGGTGACACACATGCAAGCAAAAGACGTGATGAACATATACTGTAGATGCTTATCAGTCATTAAACTCTCTGACACTTGGAGACTTAGACACCAAGTCACTATCTTTTACACTAAATTGGTGATAAATAAAGATTTCAACCTACACTGACAGAATTATAGTTTACCCCTGAAAGGCAGAATACAGAATATAGCACAAGTCACGTGTTTATAAATGTAACTTTAAGAATAAAAACAGAAACCCACAAACACATGTCCAGAACAAACATTGGTCCACCATGAGGCCACGCAGGGGAGACATGTCTGTTCCAACAGCGCTCCGAGCCTGGGGGAGAGATGAAAGAAACGCTACACAGAGGGCATGACCTGGGAGTCTGTCACACTGATTGCTTGTGAAAGCTGTAGCCAATGGCAAGCCGCCCAGCCCATTCAACACTGGCCTCCACTCCACTATCTGGAGCCTGTAGACAATTAGAAAAGCATAACTGGATCTACATGAGCCTTTACAGCAGTGAGTAATGCAGGGCTAAAGACAAGCTTGCAGAGAATCCTCTTTCTTCTTTTTCAGCCATCAGGTCCAATTAATTTGAAGCCAGTTATCAAAGAGGAGAGAGCTCTCCCACCCTCTCTCTCCATCTCTCTCCATCTCTCCCCCTCCCCCCTCCTCTTCCCCCCCTCCTCTTCCCTCCCTCCCTCCCTCCCTCCCCCTCTCTCTCTCTCTCTCTCTCTCTCCCTCCCTCTCCCTCTCTCACCCCTCTCTCCCATTCTCTCCCCCTCCTCCCCCCTCTCTGCAGCATAACTGGCCTCTACGCACCATGCCCCTCAGAGAATCAGAGCATGCTGTGATTCTTGGCAAGCAGGGATGATATGTAACTAAACTCTCAATACTCTATTTCACAGTTGGTTGTAGCCTTCTAAAGTGTTCCATAAACATGGCTTGCTGCTCCATGCCCTCTAACTCCCTCGATGACCTCAGCTGCAGTTGTTTCGTATGAAACTGTGGTGTAGCAAGAATCATTTTCTTTGCTTCAGCATATTCATGAAACGGGTATGTAGTTAAATGATTGCGGTGTTTTGTCCCTCAGACGCTGAACATGGTCATGCATTCCTGTCCCCACAGGCGTCACCTGGTCTCAGGCAGGCCCTGCCAGTGTGTGACGCCTCAGAGCATGTGACACACTGCCCTGAGACAGCTGGTCTGGTCGAGGCTGAGGATAGGCTGGTCTGGTCGAGGCTGCAGAGAGGCTGGTCTGGTCTCTGCTGCGGAGAGGCTGGTCTGGTCGAGGCTGTGGAGAGGCTGGCCTGGTCGAGGCTGTGGAGAGGCTGGTCTCTGCTGACAGACTAGGAGAGACAGAGTTCAGAGATGGACTGAACAACGCAGGAGAGGAAAATACTTCCAGCCTCAGCCTCCACAGCCCCTAGCCTCCACCAGCCTCCACCAGCCTCCACCAGCCTCCACAGCCCCCAGCCTCCACAGCCCCCAGCCTCCACCAGCCTCCACAGCCCTCAGCCTCCAGCCTCCACCAGCCTCCACAGCCCCCAGCCTCCACAGCCCCCAGAGCCTTCCCAGCCTTCCTCCCTGCTCTCTGTGTGGCATCTCCAAGCCTCCCCTCCACTAGCTTTGTGAGGTCCCCTGCATGGCAGGATGCCCAGCGTGGAAAACAAGACAGAGCGAGGGAGAGACAGTGAAGGGGATGTGGTCCGACTCCACTGCTGCTTACTGCAGATAATGAAGCCAACTTCCAGGAAAATCAACCCCCCTGCAAAAGGCATCTGGGCTTGAACAGGGCAAGAAACAAAGCAGGCTAAACAACGTCTACTAGCAATGAGAGAGAGATACACAGATGGGAGGACAGGAGGAGGGGGAGGAGGAAAGAGGGGAGGAGAGCAGGAGAGAGTGGAAGAGGGAGGGGAGGAGTTGGAAAACAGACAAGGTTGTGTGTGGTCCTGGACTGGTGGGGGAGTGATTTCTCTCTATTCCTCCTCCCCCCTCTCCCTCTCTCTCTCTTCCTCCTCCCCCCTCTCTCTCTCTTCCTCCTCCCCCCACTCTCTCTCTTTCTCCCCCCCTCTCCCCTCTCTCTCTCTTCCTCCTCCCCCCTCTCCCCTCTCTCTCTCTTTCTCCCCCCCTCTCCCCTCTCTCTCTCTTTCTCCCCCCCTCTCCCCTCTCTCTCTCTTCCTCCTCCCCCCACCTCTCTCTCTCTTTCTCCCCCCCTCTCCCCTCTCTCTCTCTTCCTCCTCCCCCCACCTCTCTCTCTCTTCCTCCCCCCCTCTCCCCTCTCTCTCTTTTTCCTCCCCCCTCTCCCCTCTCTCTCTCTTCCTCCTCTCTCTCTCTTTTTCCTCCCCCCACCTCTCTCTCTGGAAACCAACTCTGCATATAAATGCTCACATTTATACTACACACACCACACTAGGAAATATTACACTCATCAGCTGACTGCCAGAGATTTCAGAGACAGAAGGGTGTGTGTGTGTGTGTGTGTGTGTGTGCAGACAGTTACTCTCTCTCTCTCTCTCTCTCTATCTCTCTCACACACACACAGACACCGCAGGACCCATTTGTTAGAGCCCAGTGTTGGACTTCTTCTCCTGGGCTCCTCTCAGTGTTGGGCTCCTCTGACAGTTAAATGACCAGGGGAGATGATTCTCCTCATGACTGTGTCTGTGCTGCTGCAGAATAACCACCAGCCTCCCTGGTCTTTAGTGTCACAATCCCCTCAGGGAGAAAAACATGGCAAACAAACACGATTGGATTTGGAGTCAATTTGACCTCCTTTGCAAAAGCTAAAATTCGCAACAGTAAATGATGTCCTTGACAACATGATGGTGAGGACAGGAACAGGTCATCCACTGCCTTTCCTTCACCCCTGTGACCTTCACCCCTGTGACCTTCACCTACTGATGACGGGGACTGTCAGCACGCAGAGAGGGAGGGTGTAGAGATGGAGAAGTAGAGATGAGAGGGGAGGGTGTAGAGATGGAGAAGTAGAGATGAGAGGGGAGGGTGTAGAGATGGAGAAGTAGAGATGAGAGGGGAGGGTGTAGAAATGGAGAAGTAGAGATGAGAGGGGAGGGTGTAGAGATGGAGAAGCAGAGATGAGAGGGGAGGGTGTAGAGATGGAGAAGCAGAGATGAGAGGGGAGGGTGTAGAGATGGAGAAGCAGAGATGAGAGGGGAGGGTGTAGAGATGGAGAAGCAGAGATGAGAGGGGAGGGTGTAGAGATGGAGAAGCAGAGATGAGAGGGGAGGGTGTAGAGATGGAGAAGCAGAGATGAGAGGGGAGGGTGTAGAGATGGAGAAGTAGAGATGAGAGGGGAGGGTGTAGAGATGGAGAAGTAGAGATGAGAGGGGAGGGTGTAGAGATGGAGAAGCAGAGATGAGAGGGGAGGGTGTAGAGATGGAGAAGCAGAGATGAGAGGGGAGGGTGTAGAGATGGAGAAGCAGAGATGAGAGGGGAGGGTGTAGAGATGAGAGGGGAGGGTGTAGAGATGGAGAAGCAGAGATGAGAGGGGAGGGTGTAGAGATGAGAGGGGAGGGTGTAGAGATGGAGGGTGTAGAGAGGGGAGGGGAGGGTGTAGAGATGAGAGGGGAGGGTGTAGAGATGGAGGGTGTAGAGATGAGAGGGGAGGGTGTAGAGATGAGAGGGGAGGGTGTAGAGATGGAGGGTGTAGAGAGGGGAGGGTGTAGAGATGAGAGGGGAGGGTGTAGAGATGGAGGGTGTAGAGAGGGGAGGGTGTAGAGATGGAGTGTGTAGAGAGGGGAGGGGAGGGTGTAGAGATGGAGGGTGTAGAGAGGGGAGGGAGGGTGTAGAGATGGAGGGTGTACAGATGAGAGGGTGTAGAGATGGAGGGTGTAGAGATGAGAGGGGAGGGTGTAGAGATGGAGGGTGTAGAGATGAGAGGGGAGGGTGTAGAGATGAGAGGGGAGGGTGTAGAGATGGAGGGTGTAGAGAGGGGAGGGTGTAGAGATGAGAGGGGAGGGTGTAGAGATGGAGGGTGTAGAGAGGGGAGGGTGTAGAGATGAGAGGGGAGGGTGTAGAGATGGAGGGTGTAGAGATGAGAGGGGAGGGTGTAGAGATGAGAGGGGAGGGTGTAGAGATGGAGGGTGTAGAGATGGAGGGTGTAGAGAGGGGAGGGGAGGGTGTAGAGATGGAGGGTGTAGAGAGGGAGGGGAGGGTGTAGAGATGGAGGGTGTAGAGAGGGGAGGGGAGGGTGTAGAGATGGAGGGTGTAGAGAGGGGAGGGGAGGGTGTAGAGATGGAGGGTGTAGAGAGGGAGGGGAGGGTGTAGAGATGGAGGGTGTAGAGAGGGGAGGGTGTAGAGATGGAGGGTGTAGGAGGAGGGGAGGGTGTAGAGATGGAGGGTGTAGAGAGGGGAGGGGAGGGTGTAGAGATGGAGGGTGTAGAGAGGGAGGGAGGGTGTAGAGATGGAGGGTGTAGAGAGGGGAGGGGAGGGTGTAGAGATGGAGGGTGTAGAGAGGGGAGGGAGGGTGTAGAGATGGAGGGTGTAGAGAGGGGAGGGAGGGTGTAGAGATGGAGGGTGTAGAGAGGGGAGGGGAGGGTGTAGAGATGGAGGGTGTAGAGAGGGGAGGGGAGGGTGTAGAGATGGAGGGTGTAGAGAGGGGAGGGGAGGGTGTAGAGATGGAGGGTGTAGAGAGGGGAGGGGAGGGTGTAGAGATGGAGGGTGTAGAGAGGGAGGGGAGGGTGTAGAGATGGAGGGTGTAGAGAGGGGAGGGGAGGGTGTAGAGATGGAGGGTGTAGAGAGGGGAGGGGAGGGTGTAGAGATGGAGGGTGTAGAGAGGGTGAGATGGAGGGGTAGAGAGGGAGGGTGAGTGGGGTGTAGAGAGGGGAGGGTGTAGGATGGGGGTGTAGAGGGGAGGGTGTAGAGATGGAGGGTGTAGAGGAGGGGAGGGTGTAGAGATGGAGGGTGTAGAGAGGGGAGGGGAGGGTGTAGAGATGGAGGGTGTAGAGAGGGAGGGGAGGGTGTAGAGAGGAGGGTGTAGAGATGGAGGGTGTAGAGAGGGGAGGGGAGGTGGTAGAGATGGAGGGTGTGAGAGGGAGGGTGGAGAGATGGGGGTGTAGAGAGGGGAGGGGAGGGTGTAGAGATGGAGGGTGTAGAGAGGGAGGGGAGGGTGTAGAGATGGGAGGGTGTAGAGAGGGGAGGGGAGGGTGAGGATGGGGGTGTAGAGAGGGGAGGGGGTAGAGAGGGAGGGTGGAGGATGGAGGGGTAGAGAGGGAGGGTGTAGAGATGGAGGGGTGTGAGAGGGGAGGGGAGGGTGTAGAGTGGAGGGTGGTGAGAGGGGAGGGGAGGGTGTAGAGAGGGGAGGGAGGGTGTAGAGGGAGGGGAGGGTGAGAGAGGGGAGGGGTGAGATGGAGGGTGTGGAGGGGAGGGGTGGGTGTAGAGATGGAGGGTGTAGAGAGGGGAGGGAGGGTGTAGAGATGGAGGGTGTAGAGAGGGGAGGGGAGGGTGTAGAGATGGAGGGTGTAGAGAGGGGGAGGGTGTAGAGATGGAGGGTGTAGAGAGGGGAGGTGTAGAGATGGAGGGTGTAGAGAGGGGAGGGGAGGGTGTAGAGATGGAGGGTGTAGAGAGGGGAGGGGGAGGGTTGTAGAGGGAGGGAGGGTGTAGAGAGGGGAGGGGTAGAGAGGTGGAGGGTGTAGAGAGGGGTAGGGTGACCT